>NC_083344.1:95940468-96240468 GCF_019175385.1 Lycium barbarum
ATTTAGTATTTGTTAATTGTTGGATTAGCGACTTAAGTATTTATTAATTGTTAGACTGGCTAATTATTTATTTTGTTTTTGTTAAGCCAATTGTTTATTTGTTAATAATTTATTAATTGTTTCATTAGTTAATTAATTGTTTATTTGTTAAATATACGATAATAATTTATTAATTTTTTGATTAGTTACTTAACTGTTTATTTATTAAATATGTGATAATAACTTGTTAATTATTTGATTAGTTAGTTATTTGTTTATTTATTAATTATTTATACTAATTGTATGCTAACTAATTGTTAATTATTTGACTTATCTTTATATTTTAGGAATGAAAACCGTTAGTTTAGGATTCTTAACCCGTAGCTTAGGATTGAAAACCCTTAATATAATTTTCTATAAAAGATTACATAACTAATATTACTTGTTAATGATTTATTTAAAATACGTAAAACAGATGGGTCACCACAATCTTTAATAAAATATTCGATAAAAGATTACATAACTAATACTAATACTACTTGTTAATGATTTATTTAAAATGCGTAAAATAGATGGATCACCACCCTCTTGATCCGGGGCCCTTCGACCGAGAGTTACTGTATCTTCAGCCCGAGCATAGGTCGCAACATATATGGACATCCGACCTGTAGCCTGAGTCTCAGGTCCGTACCCGGTTAGGGGACTCAGCATGGGAGATCTTAGCTGCTCGTCCACCACATCCTCGTGTCCTGGATATACTACGTCGGGGCGGTATCTACCGGTGCGTCGAAGTTGGTCGGGTACAGCACGATAGGTCGCTAGTGACGACATTGATTGAGAGGTGGCGACCGGAGACACACACATTTCATCTCCGCACCGGTGAGGCTACCATTACCCTTCAGGATGTGGAGGTCATTTATGGGCTACAGGTTGATGGACGCCCATTGTATATTGAGGAGCCTCCTGTGCTGCCACCTTACCGGGGTGAGTTGATTAGGCTCACCGGTTTCGCGGCTCTGGATGGTCATATTTCCGGCCAGAGTCGGCTTTTGTTGTCGGCCCTTTACGCTCACTTGCGCCTCACAGACATGCAGCATCCGATTGGAGAGGACACGCCTCAGGCTGATGTTGATCGACGTGCGCGTCTATACCTACTCATCATATTCGGGGCCATCCTATTCCCGAACACTTCGGGTTCGCATATGAGCTTGAGGTATCTTCGGTATATCGACGATCTCGCCGAGATAGGATGTTATAGTTGGGGCGCTGCTGTGCTGGGCTACATGTATCGAGGATTATGCCGATGTTCTATGGGCACGAGGGTAGAGGTCCCTGCATTTTGCTCGCTTCTTCAGGTAATATATTTAAGTGTGTGTAATTATACACAAAAAATATTTATTTAAAACGACGACTGATAATTTTTTTTTTTAATTGACCATATTAGATATGGGTGTGGACTAGGTTGAGACCTTTTCAGCCCATACCAGCTGACCCTCCCGCTGACTATCTTACTGTCCCGATGCCATACGCGCGGAGATGGTCGCGAGGCGTACATCGACGTGTGGAGACGCACCACAGCCTTCTCCCGTTTAGGGATCAGCTAGACCGCATGACGGCGCAGACGGTATGTTCATATTTTGGATTCACACGCTAGACCACATAACTACTATTTTAGTCTTTTGTTGTTAACTAGTTCAATTCTTTTTACAGGCTTTTATATGGACGCCGTATGATCATATTTTGGATGAGCTGCCGGCGTTTTGTAGGGCTGGTTAGCACATGTGGATGTCGCGGTGTCCATTGATACATATGGATATCGTTGAGTATCACGCGCCCGACCGCGTGTTACGGCAGTTTGGGTATGTACAGAATATACATGTGGCTACGGTTTGGGAGCATGACCACTATGCGAGGGACGAGCGTGCGGGCGTCGATGATGCATGGCGACTCCATATGCAGCAGCAGGTCCAGAGTTGGGATGTGAGGATGGCGAGCCTAGCGGTGGTCGGACATGACACTCCCATCCATGTGTACATGGAGTGGTACATGCGGATCACTCGCATCATTATTGGCAACCCCTCTAGGCGTCGTCCAGATGGCCTGGGATATGTAGCTCTCGCAGGAGCGTACGAGGCGCTGGTAAGTTGTATTAGTCTTAAACTTAAACCATCGTCTTATGTACTACTTTACAAATTTATTCAATTGTTAATATTGACAAACATATGCAGGTACGGACCGTTCAGACGATACGCTATGAGAGCACTGCCCGTACGGAGTCCCCCGAGACGGCGGAGTACGCAGCACGGATGATTGAGCTTGCCGAGACTGGTATGAGACAGGCACATGACTTTGAGCGTCTCCATGAGCGTGTTCCCCGTGCCCCACCTGGGGCAGCAGGTAGCCGTGGTCGCCGAGGAGCTGGTGGCCGTCGCAGAGGTGCTAGGGCTGGCAGAGGTGATGACGCTCCGTCGACAGATATCCCATCGACTTCTCATTCCCGGCCGTCGACTTCACAGACACCTCTGTATACGCCGGACCGTTTTTCAGGTTATGTGCCCTGGCCTTCACTTTCAGATCCACCAGTTCGTGATCCACAGGGTGAGCGGCCTGTTCGTGATCTACAGGGTGGCCTACATTTGCAGTTCGACGACTCCATGTTCGAGGACTTCGTGTTTGATGTGGCACCATCTGCATCTCCTGCTCCAGCGGCCGCTCAGGAGCCCTCTCACCAGGCATCTATGGAGGCCGTCGACACACAGGTTTGACTTTTACAATATAGTGGAAATAATTTATTAATTATTTTTTATTTCAGTTCCGTTTTAGAATACATCAAATCCAAATTATTTATATATTATTTCAGGTTCATTGTTCTACGCCTGTGGGTCCACAAGAGCGACACATCCAGGAGACTACCTCATATTCACCACCACACCTATCTCAGGAGACTACTCAGGCGCCCGTTGACACACAGGTTCTATTAAATAAATAACGTTAATGTATTCAATATAAATAATAAATGGTACTAATTATTATATACTTTTCAGGTTCATCCTTCGGCGCCTGAGGTGGCGACTCCCGACGAGGTAGAGTTCGAGATACCAGACCTAACTCAGCCTGAGGTTCTGAGTGTGGCAGTGGGACCAGATCCCAAGAAGAAGCACGTTCTAGTCAAGGGAGCACGTGCCAGGCAAAGAGATGATGATCATGACTTGGAGCGCCCTGTTATTAAGAGGAAAAAAGGCGATGGAGACCATGACGAGGGCGGTGGGGATGGTATGAGCCTTAGGCCTAGGGATAGTCTCCGGCATACTACATGTGGGACCCATCCTCGATAGTGTATATACATTAGTGTTGTAAAATTTATCGTAAATAACATATTTGTTTTTGCATATTTAGTCTTTATTATTGTTTCATATCGTAAATTGAAAGTGCAGCAACTACCACATAAACCCTAAAATCTGTGCGTGAAATGACGTTATGCCCTTTCACGCACAAATTTTGTGCGTGAAAGTGGAAAATGTATTTTACCCTTTCACGCACAGATTTTGTGCGTGAAAGTGGACCATAAACCCTAAAATCTGTGCGTGAAAGTGGAAAAATATATTTAACCCTTTCACGCACAGATTTTGTGCGTGCCAAATTTAAGCATATTTTACCCTTTCACGCACAGATTTTGTGCGTGAAAGTGCACCACGTTACCCTAAAATCTGTGCGTGAAAGTGGAAAAATATATTTAACCCTTTCACGCACAGATTTTGTGCGTGCCAAATTTAAGCATATTTTACCCTTTCACGCACAGATTTTGTGCGTGAAAGTGCACCACGTTACCCTAAAATCTGTGCGTGAAAGTGGAAAAATATATTTAACCCTTTCATGCACAGATTTTGTGCGTGCCAAATTTAAGCATATTTTACCCTTTCACGCACAGATTTTGTGCGTGAAAGTGCACCACGTTACCCATAACATTTCAAGAATCTATGACACATAAAGGCTTGATTTGACAATACGTTGCTGCAATATTTGACTGTTTTGTATTGCGTACCATTTTAATGCGCACTATAAGTATTGATTTGATATTTGACCATTTTGTATTGCGCACCATTTTAATGCGCACTATAAGTATTGATTTGACAACATTTCAGGAATCTATGACACATAAAGGCTTGATTTGACAATACGTTGCTGCAATATTTGACCGTTTTGTATTGCGCACCATTTTAATGTGCACTATAAGTATTGATTTGACAACACACCACGCATGACGATTTCAGGAATCTATTTAACTTGAAGGCTTGACGAGTGAAAACCCATCAATTGCATAAGTGTAAGTCTTACAAGTCATAAAAAAAATCAAACTTCATTGAAAAAATGTCTCAAAATGCTTCACGTGTTAAGGTTTCACTATTTTGGGATGGAGATATCGTCGAGGACAATTACTCCATTCGTTATAGTACCAAACCAAAACCCCATGTTAAATTTCCAACAAATTTAGATTATGAAACACTAGTCATGTACATGCACGAAAGAATGAAAACTACACCCACTGAGTTTGGAATCTCAATAACTGGAAGATATCCACAAACAATATCAAACGGTGTAGTGCGTTATGGCATGCACAATATCAACGATGATGAATCTTTGAGTGATTATTTGGGATCGCCGGAAGAATATCGTGATTTAGTATTCATTAATGTTCTTGAGATGTATGTTGAAAAGATACCTCGGGAAGAAATCCCTCAAGTCCAGCCTATTCATGGTAACACATATGGGGACTTTAATTCCTATGGAGACATTTTGAGTGGTCAAGTGCCGCTGGAAAATCTAAGCCAGCAATTTAATCAAGCTTACAACGAAAATTGGTAAATATGAGTTTTTTATATTATTATTACGTGTAGTAGCATGTGTTTGTTGTATAAATTGGTAATAACCAGTTTTTCAAATCTTTATAGGAACTATTCTCAAAACTCACCAGTGGTACCAAATGTGGATGTTGGTCAATCCTCTCAGTTCGGTGGAGTTGATCATTCTCCACACCATGACAGTGCTTATGAACGACAGTAAGTTCATCACCTTGATATTAATTTATCTATATATATGTATGAAGTTGGTATTTAAAATATGTTACTTTTCATGTAGGAGGATGAATGCACTTGATAATGAAGATTTTCCTAATTATTATGAGTCATCATCAAGTGATGACGATGAACTAGCTAATAATGCAGAGGTAACCGATGATGAAGATGATGATGATGATGTTCAAGTTGGTATGACCAACAATATTCCTCAAAGCCAAAACCAACAAGAACCAATGCACCACCACGTACCACCACCGATGGCTGAAAACCCAACTTCTGAAAGCCCAATTCAGTGGCATTCTAACAATATCCCTTATCTTGACAGCCTGCAGGGTCGTGATGATGCATTTGTCTTCACAAGAGAAGATGATGATAGTCGCCAAAAAACCTGGATTGAACCAAAGGATCTCAACAAAGATCGATGCTACCTTGCAAAGGGAATGTTGTTCGCATCCAAAAAGGTGTTGCAACGGGCTGTCAAAATTTATTGTTTTAAGGACATGAGGGAGTTTAAGGTTGACCTTTCAACCTCAAAGATATGGAGACTAGTTTGTAAACGACGGTATCAAGGCTGTGAGTGGTTGCTTCGGGGAATTGTTAAGCCTGATGGTATGTGGGCTATCACAAAATTCCGCGAAAGACACACTTGTGATATGGAATAAAATCGAGCAGATCATTATAATTTAGATACAAACATGATTGCTCAAGTATTACTTAAGGACATTGCCGAAACGCCAAGGTAACTTATCCTACCTAGTACATCATATGTCTTATATCGATTAAAAGATCAATTACTAAATGTTGTTTGTTTAAACTTGGGCAGGATCCCCATCAAAGATTGTATTCGAAACGTTCAAACCATATATAGAAAAACTATAAGCAACAGAAAGGGATTTCTCGGGCGTAGACGCGCTTTTGAGATGGTCTTTGGAAATTGGCATACTTCTTTTCAATCGCTGCCAAGGTATATGGCAGCTCTACAACATTTTAATAATGGTACTGTTGTAGAGTGGCGGCTTATAGAGGGTAAAATCTTCAACTTCGTATTTTGGACATTCAAACCATGCATTGATGGTTTTGCTCACTGCCGACCAGTGATATCCATAGATGGTACGCATGTATATGGTGCCTACGACATCAAGCTCCTAATTGCAATAGGAATGGATGCCAATGGGTCAATATTTCCTCTTGCTTTCGCAATTGCCGCTAACGAGAGCAACGACACATGGGGGATCTTTTTACCCATTTGAAAACTCATGTTATTAAGGATCGTACCGGCATATGCGTGTTGTCTGATCGTCATAAAGGCATATTGCACAATATGGCTAATTTACCAGGGTGGCAGCCTCCCTTTGTTTACCATCGCTATTGTTTAAGGCACTTGAAGGCAAATTTGCAATCAACGTTTCACAATGGCACTCTAAACAAATTGATGTGGGGGGCTGCGATGGAGCATCAACAACGAAAATGGGCTGCAAAAATGGATCTGATCAGGGCAGTGAGTGAACCCGCATATATTTGGTTGATAAAGCTCGAAGTTGAAAAATGGACGCTTCATGCTGATGGAGGCAAAAGATGGGGCATGCTCACAACAAACAACTCAGAATCTTTCAATGGCTTGCTGAAATCAGCTCGAGGACTACCTGTCACCGCAATGGTGAGAATGACTTTCAAGCAGGTTGTGGAGCGATTTGTTGTTAGGACAAGGCAAGCTAGAGCGATATTAGCCGACGGCGGGACATGGATGCCAAAGCCCTTCAAAATTATGGAGCATTATAGAAAAAAATGTGAGCACCACCAAATGACCGAGTATGACCCAATTCGACATGTCTACGAAGTTAGGACGGGTTATCACAACAGTAAGGGTGGCAACGTGCATAACGTTTATGAGGCAACAAGAACGTGCACTTGTGGTAAGTGGCAAACGTATCACATGCCGTGTTCTCATGCTGTCAAGTACTTCAAGAGAATGAGAAAAACGGTAACAAGTTATATGGCGGGGGAATACAAGGTCCACAGTTACCTTAGAGCATATTCCGGTCAATTCCACCCACTTGGTAATGAAGCTTATTGGCCAAACGAGCCGTTTTCGATGGTTGCTAACAAGGATTACATCAGGAAATTGGGCATTAACTCACGAAGTCGTAGACCCAATCAAATGGATGTTAGTGAAAGAACTTATTCTCGCAAGTGCTCTACCTGTAAGCAATATGGCCATGACAAGCGTTCCTGTGGGAAACAAGGCCGTGGTAGTACAAGCTCCTCTCGAAGTAATAGAGTCTCTAGAACTTGAAAATTGTATTATTATTGTAATTTATTATTGTATTACTTTGAATTAGTATTGTAATTAGATGGAATGAATTATTTTTAAATTAGTATAAACCTCTCGTATTGGATGAATTATTATTAAATCAAATATTTATATTTGAACATTCAAATATAATAAAACACTTAAATCAAAACCTTATAAATAGACAAGTTTCAAAACTTACTTCGGGGCACCTTAGAACCCCTAAAACGGTTATCCAAACGTTTAGGTGGACTTGATGTAATGAGCCGACATTATTGTACGCAAAAAAAAATATTAAGTTTTATATAAAATATTGATATTTTGGGATTTTGAAACATGACTAATCTTTGCCCAAAGTATGGAAAAAAATGTGATTTGAAAGGTAAGACAAAAAAAAAACTGTGTTGCTTCACGCATGAAATTAGTGCGTGAAAGGAGTATATGGTATTATTGCAAGTTGATCCTTTAAAACGGTCAAATAATGCTCCATTCACGTACTAAATTCATGCGTGAAAGGCAAAATGGTTTCACGCATGAAATTAGTGCGTGAAAGGAGTATATCCTATTACATTTCATGCGTGAAAGGAGTATATGGTATTATTGCAAGTTGGTCCTTTAACGCATGAATTTTGTGCGTGAAAGGGTCAAGCTGCATTTTTGCAGTTTGGTCCTTTCACGCACGAATTTCGTGCGTGAATACTACTTATGTTTTTTTTTTTTTTTATACTAGTTTGGTTCAACTTTTTATTTTTTGTGCTACTTAAGTCGCGGATTCTTTTCTTAAGCCCCTTTTGTCAATTTGCTCGAATAAAGTGACTTTTAGCTCCTAAACTCGTAAATTGTTGCTCTACTTTTTAAGTTAGGTTTGATGTGACAAAACAACACATTATTGTAGGTCAATTGAACCTTGAAATATAAAAATTATTTATGTTTAGCACACAGAATATGATAAGTTCCTTTTTTTTTTCTTTCTATTCAATGACATAATGCAAATACAACAATTCAACTAATCTCAATTAAAACACAAGCAAAACAAAGAGGGAAAAAGATCCCCACCATCTATATATATGCTCTTTGGCAAAAGTTATCAATGTAATTAGCAGTATTCTTAAACATCAAAGTCGAAGCACACTACAACAACAATTGCTTTTAACAATAATTATTTAACGGAAATAAGTTAATTGCCACTAAATTATCTTTTAACTTATTAAATTACCGACAATTTGTATTAGCCACGAAAGAGCATTATTTTAGCGGCAATTATAGAATACTAGGTAATTCACCCGCGCTTCGTGCAGTAGTGCATCGCCTCATTAAGCTTGCGTATGATCATTTCCTAATATCCATTTAATACAAATAACTTAAAGATAATTTATTTGTTAAAAGTTTAGACATATTTATGAAGAAGCTCTAATGAATGCTTGCAAATCTCTTATTCTCTTTTTTATTGTACACAAAATGTACCAGTTTTGGATGATAATTGGAACGTACCAAATTATCTCATTGGGTCCTAATTATAGTTTCTTTTAAGTTTTGTGTTAAGTGTCGCATACATAGGTGTTGTATGGTGCATACTTAATTACATCCTTTATATAGCAGAATTTTGATGCTGACATTTTATTTTTTATTACACACTTATAGTTAGTTATAACCTTCTTGGAAAGAGGGTCAAAGTCATTGAACGTTAGCTGAATCTTTGGAAACATTGAATCTGAGTGGATTGCGTATTCCATCTTTCTATCAAGCGCTTCTATTAGCACATTTAATTGTTGGAACACCACTAAGCCCAAAAAATATGTCTACTTTGTGAATAGCTTGGGAAAACTCACCTAGCTATAGTTCATTTGACTATGCATTGAGTGGCATAATTCAGGGGATGTAAATGTTTTTTCATCTTCTTCTTTTTTCTTAATTGTTGCAGACTTATTCTACATTTGCCAAATTGCTTTTTATTTTAATTGTTTACCCAAATTGATTGCTCAAAAATTGCATTCCTCTGTCGGAGATCAGATGGAGCACTCCTAAATAATGTTGGTGTGCTAGGACATTCCTTTAGTTTTTTTTAAGTTTTATACGTGTGTCAGATTTTATCTTTCAATCCTCTGTATGAAAAGCAGTCAAACAACATATTGCATCCTCGCGGACCTCACAGTCATGTGAGAATCAGCAATTTAAACAACATCTTAGCATGGGAAATTTTAAGTATCCCACATTCTGAATTGTAGGATTTGTAGCATATTCACTCAGTCACTCAGCCATCTCCTTGGAAACTGATATCACCAAACCATCTCTGATGTGTTGCATAGAAAGATGAATATCAGAACTTCTTAATGCCATAGTCTTTATAGCTGCCATTTTCACTATCTAGTTGTTGGCATAAAGCATGTAAGTTTTGATGATTGACAAAGTAAACAAACGAGGCAAGTGAACCAGGTATGTAGACATGTTCTATCTCAGATACATGTGGTGAGCTATGAGAGAAAAAGTCATAAACTGTTTCAGGACAAGAATAAATGAAATAGGTTTATGGACATGTTCCATCTCAAACAGTGAGAAGATTCAGGGGCAAAAGAACTACGTGCTTGAACCAGGTCCAAGAACATATTCCAGCTCATAGTCCTATTTCAAGTAGGATTTGTGTTTTATGATAAAGACTTGACAGACAAGTTTGCAGGATTTCCTACCATAATTATCAAGATACTTTAGAGTCCTATAAGGACATTGAAGCTGCGTTGAAAGCAAGTATCCCAAGTCAACTCAAACCCTAACTCTCATTATGGACCTTACTTAGTAGGGATTTAGTTCAACTGACTTAAGGAAAACCTAGAGCTATAAATATTCAAGTCATGCCATGAAGAAGATTTGCACATTCACAAAGAGAAAAATCAAAATATTGAGCAAATACAGTCAATGTTATATTAAGTGTTCTGATTCCAAAAGTGCCACTTGATACTCCGAAGAAGATTGAAGAAACTGTTTCTTAAGGTGTTTACTTTCCACCATCAAAGTAAACACCTCAAGAAAGGATCATGATGAATGCTACACCACCTCTTAGACGCAGTGATGGATACTCACCTACAAGGCCACCATTGTTCAATGAATAGTACCATGGATGATGGAAAGCCCACATGGAGGATCACTTATAGGCTGAAGATTATGAGCTCTGGGACAGGACTATTGAAGGACCAAAATATCCCATGAAGAATGCTGATGATGGGACAGAGGTGAAGAAAGAAAAGAATGAGTATGTTGCAACTGATTACAAAATGCTAGAAAAGAATGCAACGGCCAAGAATGTCTTGATGGCCTTGGACCAGATGAATATAATAGAATCTCAGGATGTACCACTGCCAAACAAATATGGGATGCCTTCAAGAATGTTCATGAAAGGAACTACTCAAGTAAAAAAGTTCAGGAAGGCTATGTTGGCTACAAACTTTGAAAACTTTAAGATGAAGCCTGGAGACAATCTCTGAGATGTTCATCAGATACATCTCTATTGTAAATGAACTGGCCTCGCTTGGTAAGTTTATCACGACAGGGTATTCAGTGGATAAAATCTTGAGAACCCTTCCAAAGGCTTTTAAAACAAAAGTCACAGCTATAGGGGAAGCAAAAAACATCGAGACAATGTCTTTGGATGAATTGGTAAGGAACCTGAAGACCTATGAGATTGGTATGGAGAATTCCAAAAAATATAAAGCAAGAATAGGAAAGTCCTTGGCACTCAAAAGCTCACAGAATGATGATGAAGATGATTTGGCCCTGATCACCAAGAACTTCAAAAAGCTCCTAAGTAAAAAAAAAATATGGCAATAAAAAAAACTCCAAAAAAGGAAGGGGTGTTGAAAAATCTCAAGCTGGAGGAAGCTTCAAGTGTGAGAAAACTTATCACATGATCAAGGATGGTCCACTATAGGAAATAGAATGGAAACAGGAAAGGGTTGAGAAAGAGAGGAAGAAGAAACAGGTTCGTGTCAACACAAGCAAAAAGGCAGAAAAGGCTATGGTAGCAGCTTGGGGCTCAGATGATGAGTCAAAGAAAGAAGCCGATCACTCGACACTTGTAGCAATTGAGGAACCAAACTTTAACTTGGAGGAAGACTCAATGATAAAAGCTCATAATCTAAAAGACAACCTGGATCTATTCTCCAAGAAGAAACTCATATCGTTAATGATCACCCTCTTTGATGAACATCACGACATGAGCATAAAAAGTATTGAGTCATATAATGCCCTCTCTCGCGTGAAAAATGAATCAATGGAAATTGAAGTCAGCAAAGCAAAGGCTGAAAAGGAGAACTGCTTCTTAAAGGAACAAGTTACCCAACTAAGTTCTTCCTTCTTGGCTATCAGATCTGAAGTTATAAGCTAACCATCAAGACTGGATATGTTACGATTAGTGACAAATGACTCAAGGCTGAAACTGAATTGGAAAAGAATAGAGAAGTTAATCTAGAAAGAGAAAATGGCTGGACAAAAGCATCCCAGTTGCTCTCTACCTTCACCAGTTAAACACACAAACTTAAACGCCCAGTGAACATGAAGCATAAGAAAAAATGTTAAAGTGCAAGGAAAAACCAAGTCTGGCAGCAGGCTTGAAACAGGTTTCTAGAAGAATTGCTAGAATTGACAAAGAAGGAACTAATTCATCCTATTGCTCTAAGGAAAGGACCCAAGCTATCATGGGTTCTTAAGACTAACGCTTGAATGTTTTGCATGTATGAGTGGAAGCAGGAGACAGGATAAATAGACTTCCAAAAAAGGGGTGCCTTTTCTAGATACAAAACTGAAGATATACAAAAATTCTGTGTACTCGGTACTAGGAAAGAACTTGTCTGTGTAAACAAGAAAGGAAAAGTGATAGGGGGAAGAAGTCCTTGAAAGTGTTCAAGAAACTAAAAGAGATCATTGAAAAAAGAGGGTTGCAGATAAAGTGATGGAAAATTGAATAATGTTCAACTCAGTCTTGTAAATTCACTTATATGTCCTGTACCATGATAGATATTTATCTCTTAAATTCTAATGAATATTGAATGTCACAGAGATTGGCCTGGATGTTGAGATTGCTAAGGATCCATCAAAGAAAGGTATGTTCACCATCCTTGTGTTCTAAATAAACGTACAAACCATAAAAAAAATTGTATCTCGTATCCTCAAGTCTAAATTAAAGTGTGCAACTGTCTTTATCCATAAAAAGCCTTTCACAATGATGAATCTTCCTGAAACCATTAAGTCAATCACTTCCCAATACTCATACATGGTCTAAACTACGTTGAAACAAGCAACTTATTTCTCCCTTATTATTTAAACCATTAGAAACTGCCTCTTGCATTACCTCTCACTTCAAAAGTCCTGCATCTTCAAAGATTATCTTCATGGTAGGATCCACAACCACATTCGATTTTCAAATGGAAAAAATAATAATTCAAACACCACTACTTCTCAAAAGCCCCAAACTACTTTTCCAACCATATCAACACTACTACTACCACTACTAACCCAATGCAGACCCAAAGATCTCTAAGCCATCCCATACTGAATTACCAACAAGTACGGTTCAAATCTCCAACCCACAAATAAAAAACCCTCGGAAAACCAAAGTTAGAGCATGTCGCACAGATGAACCAATTCGCTCTGATAACTCCCAATTTGATCCATCTTTAGTATCCTTCTTAGACCATTCTGATATTCTCAAAATACCCGGTGATCTCTTTGAAGTACATAGGAAGAAACTCAAAGTCTCACTTGAAAAATGTCAGAGCTACAAGGAATATACTATCATGCCCTCTTGAACATATATCACCAATTATTGCTCCAAAAGTTATCGTCGTAGAAGACACGGGGGTGGCACATATGGTAAGATCAATTAAAGAGTTAGTGTTTGAAAATAACAGAGTAGAGGAAGAAATTGGTGAAGCACACGGTAAGGGGAAAAACTTGGGAAAATAATAGATGGAGCAGATTCACCTACAGGTGTAAACGACAGGGAGTGTCCTAGACCTAGGCAGGGAGGAGCTCAGCAAGGTTCCCAATTCTATACACCCATGGCTCTAGTACGATCGGTCAGTAGAGGTGGATCTTCAGGTAGAGGTGATTCACAGCTTAGTAGAGGCAATTATTAGTCTGGAAAAGGTGGTCATCAGCCAGACAGTGGCAGGTCATAAGCAGCGAGAGGTGGAGCTCAGTCTGGCCATGGTGGCTGAGGAGGTACATATTCCGAGGGTGGCCGAGGAGGTACACAGTCCGAGGGTGGACGAGTTCATTGATATGCCTTTCCCAATAGGCTAGAGGCGGAGGCTTCTGATGCAGTTATCACATGTACTATTTCAGTCTATCATCGGGAAACTTCGATATTATTTGATCCGGGCTCTACTTTCTTGTATGTTTTTACATATTTCTCTACGGGTTTGGATATGATTTGTGATCTACTTGATGTGCCTGTTCGTGTATCTACTTCTGTCGGAGATTCTGTGGTAGTAGATCGAGTCTATCGGTCTCGTGTGGTTACATTCATGGTATATGATACTTGGGTAGACTTGGTGATGCTCAGTATAATAGCCCATCCTGCTAGTGATATTGTCCGCATTGGTCCTAGGCCCGCATGGCTTTAAAACGTATCACTAGGGTGTAAGGCCTGCTTACTTATATACCAAGCATCTCTCTTGTGTTTTGCCGATGTGGGACTTTCCTCCTAAGCTGGGGTGTCAGATACACCCCTCTTATGGACTCAGTGTCCTCGCTGAGGTTTGTCCCACCTTATGGGATTTGCCTAGACTCAGCACTGAGGTTTGCCCCGCCTACCCGGAATTTGCCTAAACTCCATTGAACTGTGACCCACCATCGATAAGGCTGACACAAGAGTGACTCTGATATTATCTGTAATAGCCTAGTCCGCTTTGGGCCTAGGCCTGCAAGGCTTTAAAACACGTTACTAGGGTGTAAGGTCTGCATACTTATATACCCAGCATATCTCTTGTGTTTTTCCGATGTGGGACTTTCCTCCTAAGCTCTGATGTCACACTTAGCATGGTAGATTTTGATATTATCTTGGACATGAATTGGTTATATCCTTATCATGCGATCCTAGACTATCATGCCAAGATGATCACGTTAGCCACGCCAGGAATTTCGAGATTAGAGTGGAAGGGTAATCCTAGCTCTAATCCAAGAAGATTATATCGTTCCTGCGGGCATAGAAGTTGGTAGATAAGGGGTTTTTGAATATCAGTGCGGATACTCCTTCACTAGAGTTAGTACCGGTAGTTAGTGAGTTTTTAAAGGTTTTCCCCCATAAATTTACCTGGTATGCCACCTGATCGGGATATTGATTTTTGTATTGATTAGGAGCCAGGCACTCATCCTATTTCTATTCCACCCTATCGTGTGGCTCCGACAAAGTTTAGAGAGTTGAAAGAACAATTGTAAAATTTATTGAGTAAGGTTTCATTAGACCTAGGGTTTTCCTTTAGGGTGCTCCCGTGTTGTTCGTGAAGAAGAAACATGGTACCATACAGATGTGTATCAACTATCGATAGTTGAACAAGTATCTGATACCCCGCATTGATGATTGTTTGATCATCTTCAGGGTGCGTCGGTCTTCTCTAAGATAGACTTGAGATCGGGCTACTATCAGTTAAAGATTAGAGCGGAGGACATTCCGAAGACAGCCTTTAGGAACCGCTATGGCCACTACGAGTTCTTGGTGATGTCTTTTGAGCTTAATAATGCTCCCGCAACCTTCATACATTTGATTAATAGGATCTTTAAGCCATACTTGGATTCGTTTATTATTGTCTTCATTGAATACATCTTGGTGTACTCTCGTAGCAAGGAAGATCATGAGAAGCATTTGAGGATAGCACTTGGTTTGTTGAAGGAGAAGAAGTTGTATGCTAAATTTTTGAAGTGCGAGTTTTGGCTTAGTTCGGTGGCATTCTTGGGGCATGTAATTTAGAAGGATGGTATCATGGTGGATTCCAAGAATATTGAGGTAGTTAGAGATTGGGCTAGGCCTACTTCAGTGACTGAGATTCAGAGTTTTGTAGGCTTGGCGAGTTACTATTGTCGTTTCATGAAGGGGTTCTCATCTACTGCATCCCATTTGACTCGGTTGACTCAGAAAAATGTAGCCTTTCAATGGTCTGATGAGTGTGAGGAGAGGTTTCAAAAGCTTAAGGCTTTATTGACTTCAGCCCCGATTTTGGCATTACCTGTGAAGGGAAAGGACTTTACAGTATATTGTGATGCTTTTTGGATTGGGTTGGGTTGTGTGTTGGTGCAAGAAGGCAAGGTGATTATGTATGCTTCGAGGCAATTGAAGGTCTAGGAGAAGGACTACCCCACCCATGACTTAGAATTGGCGGCGGTAGTCTTTGCTTTAAAGATTTTGAGACATTACATGTATAGGGTTCATTGTGAGGTGTTCACAAATCATCGTAGTCTTCAGCATTTGTTCAATCAGCTGGATCTAAATTCGAGGCAGCGTAAGTGGATGGAGTTTCTCAAGGATTATGACATTACCATTCTTTATCATCCAGGCAAGGCTAATGTGGTAGCGGATGCGTTGAGCCGAAAGGTGGTGAGTATGGGTATCTTGGCGCGATTGATTGTTGAGGAACTTCCATTGGCTATTGAGGTTCAGTATTTTGCTAATAGTATGGTGAAGCTCGATATTTCGGAACCAGGAAAGGTTCTGGCTTGTGTTGAGGCGAGGTCATCTCTTTTGGACCAAATTAAGGCATAACAGTTTGAAGATGTGACATTGTTCAAGATTAAAGATAAGGTGTTGAATGAGGAGGCCAAGGAGGCGATTCTTGATGGCGAGGGTGTTTTGAGAATTTAAGGGGCGCATTTGCATTCCTCGTGTTGGTGGTTTGATTAAGTTGATTTTGGAGGAGGCTCACAGTTCCAAATATTCTATCCATCCTGGTGCTACAAAGATGTACCGTGACCTGAGATAGCATTGTTGGTGGGCTAGGATGAAGAGAGATATAGTAGAGTTCGTTCTCCAGTGTTTAGATTGCTAGCAGGTTAAATATGAGCATTAGAGATCGGGTGGTATGACTCAGAGGATTCCCATTCTCGAGTGGAAATGGGAGGGGATAGATATGGACTTTGTGGTAGGTCTATCGAAGACTTTGGCTAATTTTGATGCCATTTGGGTTATCGTGGATAGATTGACCAAGTCCACGCACTTCATTCCAGTTCAGACTACCTACAATTTGGAAAATTTGGCTAGGGTCTACATTAGAGAGATTTTCCGATTGCATGGGGTGCCCATTTCTATCATCTCAGACCAAGGCACTCAATTCACTTCCCATATCTGGAGGACATTGCAGATGGAATTGGGGACTCAGTTGGATCTTAGTACCGTTTTTCACCCACAGACGGATGGTCAGTCTGAGAGGACTATTCAGGTGTTAGAGGATATGTTGCGGGCTTGTGTGATTGACTTTACTGGTCATTGGGATCAGTTATTTCCCTTGGTGGCGTTTGTTTACAACAACAGTTATCACTCGAGCATTGACATGGCTCCATTTGAGGCTTTGTATGGTAGGAGATGTCATTCTCCGATTGGTTGGTTTGACGCATTCGAGGTGGGACCTTGGGGTACTGATTTGCTGAGAGAGTCTTTGGAGAAAGTGAAGTTGATTCAAGAGAAGCTCATTGCGGCTCACAGTAGACAAAAAGAGTATGCGGACCGGAAGGTTCGTAACTTGGAGTTCATGGTTGGTGACCAAGTTCTATTGAAAGTTTCTCCCATGAAGGGTGTGATGAGATTTAAACAAAAGGACAAGCTGAGCCTGAGGTTCATTGGCCCTTTTGAGATTCTTCGGCGTGTTGATGAGGTACCCTACAAGTTGACATTGCCACTAGGTTTAGCGGGTGTTCACCCGGTGTTTCATGTTTCCATGTTCAAGAAGTACCATTCAGACGAGTCTTATATCATCCATTAGGACTCGGTACTATTTGATCACAATCTATCCTTTGGAGAAGGGCCGGTAGCAATCTTGGATAGGCAAGTTAGGAAGTTGAGGTCAAAAGAGATAGCTTCAGTAAAGGTGTAGTAGAAGCACTGTCCAGTTGAGGAGGCTACTGGGAGACTGAGCTGATATGCGTAGTAGATATCACCAGCTCTTTACCGATTCAAGTACCTTTCCTTCGTTTCTTTTCCATTTGAGGATGAACGTTTGTTTAATTGGTATCTGATGTAACGACCCATTTGATCGTTTAGAGCATTTCACTATTTCCCCCCAAAATACCCTTCCCGTAGTCTCTTTTATGTGCTTATGACCTACGGGGATGGGTGACACGGTTCCCAAGGCTATCAGACGAGTCTTGGCTGATTTTGAGGATGCTAGAGTTTTCTAAGTTGAATAAGCGAAAAAGAGTTGACTAATAGTTGACTTTTGGGTTATTGTCCGGAATCAAATTTTGATAGTTTTATTAGGTCTTGAACGTGATTTTTGACTTGGTTGGGTCCTAGGTTTGGGTTTCGAGGCGTCCGGTGCGTTTTGGGTCATTTGGTTGGAAGTTGGTTTTGGCTGGAGTTGACTTGGGTCAACACCGGGTCAAGGAGACCTCTTTTGAGAAATCTGAGTGTGTGAGCGAATTAGTAGCGTGTTTTACGATAGATATGCATGTTTGTTTTGTGTCCGGAAGGTTTAAGATGAGTTTCGAGTGTTGGGTTGAATTTGGTGAAAACTAGATTTTTCTGGTTTCTAGTGTAACCGCACCTGCGGACCTTCCCTCCCCCCCCCCCCCCCATTTGTGCATCCTAGCCTTCAAGCGTAGACCGTATTTGCGGCCTTCTCTCCGCAAGTGCGAGTCCGCACCTGCGAAGAAAGGGTCCGCAGAAACAGAAAACGCTGTTAGTGGTATTTATTCTCCAATTCGTGTTTAATTCATTTCATTCACAAATTTAGACCTAGAAAGTTCGGGTAAGGGCGATTTTGTGATGTTTTTCAAGATTCTTCGAGCGGGCAAGCTTCTTATCATCCTTTTATGATTATATCTCTTATTTATTCGAGAATCCATGACTAGAATTCATGTTTTAGGATGAGGGTTTGATGGGTATGGACCCTAAGTGGAATTGTGGGTTTTCTCTACTCATTCATGGTTTTTTTTAGTAATCTTCCAGATTTTTGACTACTTATCATCGGGTAACTAATCCTAAGCTTGAATTTCCTATTTAAACTCAAGAATCTTGGTATGAAATTAAGGGGTTTTCCATAATTGGAGATTTTTATAATATGGAATTGGAGGCTCATTTGGGGTTAAGTTTTCATGAAACTTAGGATTTTGACTATTTAAATTATGGGCAATATGTTTCTACCTTAAAATTCCAGTTTTGCCCTTGTGGGCCCGGGGTCACTTCCTAAGGTCGTTTTTGGAGTTCAAATTAGAAGTATAGCATTACGGGTATCCTTAGATTCGTGATCTAACGTAAAATACTTATTTAATAGACTTTGATCGTTCAGAGGCTCTTCGCAACGGGAAGACTTTGACTTGATTGCTCGTGGCTTCCGCTCGGCCTTCGAGGTAGGTTATGGCTTACCTTTGTTAGACTCCGATTAGAGAATTGTATGTAATGGTAGATATTGATGGGGAAATCATGATTAGGCCTTCGGGCATGGTTTTGGTGATAAATCCACTAGTTTGGTATGGATGTTGTTATGTGGGCCTGTCGCTATGTTTGCTAATAAGTTGTGATTATCGATTTATCTAGTCATGTCACTTGATATCTCACTTATGGCATGAGAAAGGGAAGGATAATATTATCAAACTGAGTCGTGACTTGCATTCGTGACATGCCTTTATTTACTTTATGATTTGCGTAGTTGTTGCAATTGATTCCATGCATGTCATGCATTCCTTTTCCATATATGACTGATGTGATGGTAAGGAAAATGATTGATAGCCTCCGAGGTCTTGGTTAGAGAAAGAGTTTATTGATAGCCTCTAAGATCTTTGCCGGAAAGCGAGTTTATTGATAGCCTCCGAGGTCTTTGCCGGAGAGCGAGATATATTGATAGCTTCCGAGGTCTTTGCCAGAGAGCGATGTGGTACATGGACTTCGTGGGTCCCCATGGGTCATGACTTTGAGGCATAGCCCTTAGCATGTGTGTACAGATTGGAGAGGTGGCCTGGGGGGCATTCTATTACATTGCATAGCATTTACATTCATACATTTACTCATTGACTCTCTTACTTGGCATTTTATACACTGTTTGATCTTGTACCTGAACATGTTTTGTGACTGTGCTTGATTGCTTATCTGCTCTACTTGTTGAGTTCTGCCTATTATTATGCGTTATTTAATCGTTGTCGGCCTATGATGCCTACGCGTACTAGTGTTGTGCTCATATTACTCTTGCTGCACTTTTTGTTGAGTGTAGAGTTTGAGCCAGGATCCTATTCGCGACCTCGAGAGTGACTCGAGGCCTTTCCTCCAGAGATTTCAGGGTGAGCCACTTGTCGGTTTCCATCTGTCCTTTAGATTCACAGACAGACTTTATTATACATTTTTAGACTTGTATTCAATTTTTGGATGTTGTACTATATTAGTACTCTTTTACGAGTCCAGAGCAAGTTTTGGGATGATAGTCGATGTTACTTCCGCACTTATTCTATTTATATAGCTATTGACTTGGTATAATTTTCTCTTTTCGTTCCGCAAGTATTTCTTAAATAATGTGATTAAGGGAAGGGTATGCCCACCAGGGGATAGTGTAGGTGCCCTCATGATTCGTGATTTGGGTCTTGACAAGTTGGTATCAGAGACTAGCGAATAGAGACACTTTAGCCCATAAATTTTTATTAAATGAGAAACAAGAGAAAAAATTAAAGACCAATCCTTATGAAGCTCAATCCGCACAAAAAAAATAATCTGATTCCCGTGCAGCCCATCTCCATTCCAAATTGACAGCTAATTGGGTCCACATTTTCCTTCTCATCTCTATGGTAGTCATTTAACAATGCGGGCAGCTTGTTCCCATTTAGACATTTGCTTCTTTCTTATTTATTCAAATTTAATATTGGAAAATTTACCTGTCATAGCTACCTTTAAGACTTATTTATGAATAATAACTATCTTATTTTTTATTTAATTTTCGTAGCTTTATTTTTTTAAAATTACATTTCATAACTGGTCCAGTAACTTTTGAAATACATGTACTTCTCTATTCTCCCTCACTACACATTTAAGATTTATCATCTTCTTCAAACCCTAAAAAAATTCTCTCGCCTCTCTCCCCTTCCCCTCACTGCCGCCTCTCTCCCTCCCTTTCTCTATCTCCAGCCTCTCTTCTCCTTCCCCTCACGTACCCCTCCCTCATTTCTCTATCTACACCACCCACACCGCTGTCAACACCACCACCACGATTACTACCGTCTCCGTCTCCATCAGATAGTATATCAGATTTATACAACAAAATTGGTGAATCTTAGTGTTTTAATTGTGGAAAAAGAGGAAGCAGTAGGTTTCGCCGGAGCCGCCACCACCACCATCACTATTACTACCATCTCCATCTCCAAACTCGAAAAAAACCTTAAGGTTCTAGCTCTTCAGATCTGAACTCCATATGCTTCATGTATTAATGATTTTTGGTGGTGGTTCGGTATTGTTTTTGGAGTGGAGGAGGACAGTGGTGGACCTAATGCATTACTAAGGATTCTCACTGATTTTTCAGTTCTTGAATTGTTCTAGCACCCTTGCTGGTCCCGCCACCGGAGACAAACCAACCCAGCACGGTAATGAGTAAAAGCCCCTGCCACCACAAGTACATGAAATAGTTGGTGGCTGTGGCCAGCAATGTCAAACTTCCCGGGCATCCATCTTTCTGGAACTCTCATGGCATATACCAGTGCTCCAATGCCATAAAATATGCCTATCAAAAGTTCATATCAGTATCAATTCCTGAAATCCAACTAATTCATCAAGTATATTTCAGTGTACTGTTTCAGTATATTTCGCTATATTTCAATGTATTTCTAATTTACGACACAATTTCTGATACATTTTATTGTATTCCATTGTATATACGCATACTATAATTTTATATTTCTTAAACAATCAACCATATTTCATTGTATTCGAGTGTATATTTTTTATGTATTTGGAAGTATTTCTAAAAGTTTGGAATCGAGTAATTTGGAGAGAGAAACGTGGGTTGTTATGGAACTTCAGCCGTTGCGTGATACATGGTTGATTTAATTTGACTTACCATTTAAAATGAAAGAAGAGAATATGTTCCATAAATACAGCCTGTTTTTACTCTGCCAAATTTTGTATTTTCGTGTATTTTAAAAACACGAAATACAACCGAATACAACAAAAACCGGCAAAAAACTTTTGAATGGAGTGATTTTAATAGAGAAACGTTAGCTGTAATGGAACCTCATGAGGTTTGCATGAATCATGGAACCATTAATACAAATTACCATATAATTTGAAAAAGATTTTTATTGCCATAAATATAGCCTTTTTTTATTCAACAGCCACACTGTATTTCACTGTATTTCGCTATATTTCACTGTATTTCAAAAACGCGAGATACAACTGACATACAGCCAAAAGCAGCTACGAATTGTAAATCTTCAACTTATAGCTATAGCTTGTTAGAAGCTGTTAAAAAGTAGTTATTTGTGTAAGTTTTACTTTAATATTTCCTTCCATCCACATTGCACACGAAATTAACAGTTTAAATCAAGGTTTTTTCCTTCTCATTTTTGTTATATACATGACGATATCTAATCAATACTAAATAGTAGGATAAAATAGTAAAACAATAATTAAAAAGTTAGTTGGATAATTAGTAGGTTAGTTTATCTTTATTTTTTTTGTCCTGCTCTAGTATCATGATAAAGAAATGGACCTTATATCTAATTCAATCTCAAAAGCTATCTCAAAAGGTGATGATTGCTCAAGATCATATAAAGAGACAAAATCCTAAAATGCCTACCGATATAGCTTAGGCACCAAAATGCAATCGAGAAAGTTGAGAACTTACAACTAATAGTGTAATATTGATTCTTCGAGTCTAATTAACTAACTCCTGAAAATAAATTAAATTTAATTCCAGGTTAAGTTTACTACCTCATAAAAGTCATAATTTTCAATTCTTTGTTGCTATTATTATTATTATTATTATTATTATTATTATTATTACTAAATAATAAAATATTGATTTCTTATAGGAAAGTTAAACATTTGACCTAGCTATAAAAAATAATTATATTTACTAGCCGAATATATATAAAAATATACAATATTTTATATAAAATATGTATATTTTTTTATATTAATTTTATTTTTAAAATATATACATTTATGGGCTATTATTTTGATGGGCGGATATTTATGTTAATTTCTCTTCATTTTTTTTTTCTTCAAGTTAATTCTCTTACTACGTAAAGAATCATGAAATTTTAAGTGTTCACTCTTGGAGGACTTGACCGCTATTTCGATCTCTCTCAACTCCGATTCCACATTTTCCCGGCGACATCTTTAATCAACGAGGTATGCCACGTGTCATCTTCAATTATGCACTCTTGTTTTGTTATCAATATCAGTTAAGTCTTTTTGTTGATTTTGTCAACGAGACCTTTAGTCAAACATGCTGATATTAGTTGTTAGGCCAATTGTGATTTTCTTTAATCAGATTGCTCAATGTTTGTGTTTGGGAGTCGTTTGGTAGCTGGTTAGAGTTATGCAGGTATTAGTAATACAAAAATTATTTATGCGGAAAGCTATGTATTATTTTATGCAAAGTTAGTTATGCAGGTTTAGTAATTCATGTATTAGTTATTTCACCTTCTGTCTTGCATAAATTAATACATAGATTCCCTTATAACTTATACAAGTATTAGTTATGCGGGTTTCTAAATTTCAAACCAAACACTGTATTAATTTTATACATGAATAACTTACCTCCTAAAGCTACCATACCTCCTAAAGCTACCAAATATAGTACTATTACTTATGAAAGATTTAATACATACATAACTCACTTCAAAACCAGCTACCAAGCGACCCCTTAGTGATTCACTTGATTACAGTGTTTAGTAAATTTACATATTTTGACAATTTATTTAGGTGGTGTTGCTAATACTGGTTTACTTTCTGTTAATTGGAATGAATAGCTTTGTGAAACAAAAAAATGACTCCTTTTCTTTGTAATATTGTTTGTTGAAAGCTTTAAATTTGTATATTAGTAGAAAATGTAGGAAACCTATGATAGGTCAGAAGGAGAAGTCATTAGTTATTAGAATATTGGGTGTTTTAATTGAGTGGAATGGATATTGAGGATTCATATAACCAGCCCCAACTAGTTCAAGATTGAGACATAGTAGTAGTAGTCGTAGTAGAAGTTACAATAGTTATTGTTGTATAATGGTTCACCGTCTATTCTTGGATATTGATCAGTGGGAGACTATGACTGCTTTGATTAGAGGAAGACATCAAATAGAGGCAAACCTAGAAAGACATGCGAGTGTTTCCCTTCAAGATTTAGCTACTACAGGCAACTTGTGAATTTTCTTCTTTGCACAGAAAAAACTAAATGAAATGAAATCGATCTTTTAGCATCACCTTCACATGGAAGAATCTGCTTTTCTTAAAAAAATTCCTTATTTGCTGTGCAAACTCACCGGAATGGAAAAAAACAGTATTAGAAGTGATCGCTCTGGTTAAAGTGAAAAAGCGATGCCAAGCCGCTTATCATAAGTGAAATGCATTTCGGGTTGGGATCACTAGTAATCGTGAATTAGCTTGTTGCGGTAAATATTTACTCATGAGTGAAAAAATACAAACCAAGCTTTGTCAATGAGAATAATTAGGCGCAAGATGATATTCTTGAGAAGAGAAGTGAGTTCTTCTTTGGATGATTTTAAAAGATGAAAAATAAAAGAGAATGAATTGTAGAAAAATTAAAGCTCTTTGATATCTGAGATACTAGGAGTCTTCTCCAGTTACACTTAACTATTCTTGTCCCCTACTTCTATTCTTCTTTTTCCATATTTTTGAGACAGCTCTTTTTCTACCTCTTTAATTTCTATGTTTCTCTTGGTTTAATCTTAGAAGAAGACAATGTAGAACTTGGAATGTAGCCTCAGTAGCACTTATGTGGGTGCTTTGGATTGGAAGGTGTTATGGATCTTGGGCCTAACTCAACCCCTAAAACTAGCTCAAGGGGTGAGGATTGCCCAAGCCATATTAAAGAGACCACCCATCACAAAAGGAACAAAGAACATTCGAAAGGGGTGGAATATGATCTTGCACAGATTAGGACGTCTCTTTTGTTTTTGATAATTTTTGGTGCACCCACGAGATCCCGATTTGTATAGACGATTGGGTTTCTTTAGTAAAAACTCATATTTTGGTGTTGATTCTCCACTGTTTGATATACTTGTTTATGGGTTTCATTTCCCCAAAACCAATAGAATATTACCTTATCTTTTTCGTTTTTTCCTTTGTTTTGATGTTTTGTTTGTTTATGATGGTTCTTTCTTTTTTCTTCTGGTGTCCAAGTCGTCGTCTTCTTCTTCTTATGGGTTTCTCTTCTCTATCTCTCTTTTACTCTCTCTTGCTACATTTCTTTTTCTCCTTTTCTTGTATGTTCTCTGCTTTCTTTTGTAGTCCCCAGTTCTTGAGGTATAACTGGATTGCTCGGAAAATAAAAGATGACTCTTGCCAAATCTAGATATTTGTATAGTTACTAAAGTAATGAAATTGTGAAACTGAAGATGATTTGTTTTTTTTTTTTTTTTGTGGCTGATTGATTGAAAATTGAAAATAAACTTTGCAGTAAAAGTTTCTTTTTGTGGGTTTGTTGAAAGCACATTTCAGCGATGTTAAATTTTAGTTGATGGAGTTAATATTGTCATTACTCAATGTTGATGCTGAGATAAGTAGTGATTTTTTTTTATTTTTTTTTAATTTTTGAAAAAGGTAACAGTAGATAAGTAGTGATAATAGCAATTTTAATGCTAAAGTACAAAATCCATATATGCTAGATGTTTCTTATGTATTTTCTTTAAAATTTAATGCTTCACTCCGAAGAAGCTTGCACTTAACTTCTCGCTTAAAGTTTAAGGAGTCTCTCGCTTATGTGCTTTTCACTTTTAAGAACACGGGGAAATCTAGCTTTGATTTGCCTGTGTTCATGCAGATTGATTATATGGACGTTATTGTTTAAACAATTGCTTCTTGTTTTTTCCTTCTCAAAAAAATAGCTTCTTGTTTTCCTCCCCCTTCTCTTTTTATATTCTTTTGTTTCCTCTCCATTCTTGAGATCTCAGAATGATTTTGCAAAATATTAAGCTTCATTATACTTCTATTTATATTTGGATCGCCTGGTCTTTAGCTAAGGTACATGTCTACTTTTAATTTTCTGTGATGTGTGTTTGTTGCCGCTGTTATTTTTACAGGAACGGTTCTTTGAAAACATGGGCACTGAATATCCCAATAGTCCTGCCATTCCCTCGAGGCCTGCTTCTCCCTTTAGTGTTCCACAGAGTTCAACACCCTTTAAATCATCTGGCCCCGTGGTTGGACCCGAAGCTTCTGCATTTCGGCATGCCCCACCTAGTTCTTCTCAGATTACTCCTCCTTCCTCTTCATATGGTTCCATGGTTGGAACTGAGGCCTCTGCTTTTAGAACAATTCCGTCAGGTATGCCTAATGGTGCAGCCAGGCCACCTCCAACATCTGGATTCCCAAATATGCCACCAGCTGCTGGCCCTTACCAACATTTTCCAGCACCACAGTTTTCTTCTATAGCTCAGGTACCTCCACCACGCACTTCACTTGCAGGACAACCTGTTTTATGGCCACCAGTTAGACCCGTTTCAGGTTCTTTCTCTACATCTCCTGTTTCCCTTAATCCAACCCAACCTCCTCCTGTCCAAATGGGATCTCCCCCTCAAAGTGGGAGCATGGTGCAACCTGATCCAGTTGCTCCTCGGTCACCCATAGATTCCCAGTTTTCTGCTGCTAGGGCGACCATGCAGCTATCTTCACCAACAGCAGGTTCAGTTTATCCTGTTGCCAGACCCAGCTTTCAATCTTCTTTTCCAGGGTATATAAGTCAGCAAACTACAGCAGGTGCACAGGCTCAACCGAGACAATCATTAGCCTTTCATCCTAAGCCAGGTGGTTATGTTCCGCCAATGCCAGCAGCATCTAGCCCCTATTTTGCCCAACAAGGAGGCTATGCAGCCCCACCGTCAGTAGCATCTCAACTGGGTCATCCAAGGGAACAAATACGCCATCCAGGGTCTACACATCCTATGGCGGTTATGCAGGGTTTAGTGGAGGATTTTAGTTCCTTTTCTATCGGGTCTGTTCCTGGATCATTTGATTCTGGGCTTGATTCTAAAGTTTTACCAAGGCCACTGGAAGGTGACCTGGAGCGGAACACTTTGTCCGAGATGTTTCCGCTGAACTGTAGTTCAAGATACTTGAGGCTGACAACTAGTGGCATACCAAATTCTCAGTCATTGGCTTCAAGGTGGCACTTACCTCTTGGAGCAGTTGTTTGTCCTCTTGCTGAAGCTCCTAATGGGGTTCGTATCCATGAAATATAACAGTTACATTTAGATATTCAAAGCTTTAGTTTCTCTGTGCAAATCTCTTATGATCTTTCCGCAAAATGTTTTCATCCAGGAAGAAGTTCCAGTAGTTAATTTTGCCCAAACTGGCATCATACGGTGTAAGAGGTGCCGCACTTATGTAAATCCCTATGTGACATTTACAGACGGTGGAAGAAAGTGGCGATGTAACTCATGTGCATTGCTTAATGATGGTAAGTATTTCAACTCCTCAGTGTTGATTCCGCTGTTGATTCTTTTGGATATTACATTGAAGCTGTATCTTCTGATTTTGGTGTGCTTAAAAGTGCTACTAATTTCAAAAAAAAAAAAAAAAAAAGTGCTACTACTGTGTAGAAAATAGTTCAAGTCCACTAATATTTTATAACATTTCTAAGTGAACTTCTGTTTGGGGAGTGAAAGAGAGTGAGAAAGAAGTGGGGTGAATGGGCATGAAACGTCACAGACTTCTACACTTTGACTTTGTGTACACGGGATTATGGGAATTCAAGGGCTGCAACTCACAAGATGACCTTGGCCTTGACTATTATCAATTAAAAACAGAAGAAGATAACTTCACCTTGATTTTGTAACTGGTAGATACTAACAGATCTATGGAGCGAATACATAGATAACTTAACTAGTTAAACTAAGAGGCTTCTATTCATGAATTGTCTTACATATTCTAAGTAGACCGTTTCCGCTTATTGCATCTTTTCTTAGTCTATCTTCAACTTTTCACTCAACTTTGATTCAAAATGCTGCTAATAACATGTTGAAACTTGAAACTCGACCAATGCCCTCTCTCTGATTCTGATGGCCTGATATGGGTAATTTGTTGGGTTAACAGCTCAGTGTTGTTCAAATTGTGTTTAGTGTCAAGTCTTCCAGCTGGATTCTAGTTGTGTTCTTTTTTTTCCTTTCCAATTTTTAGACTTGCAGATTTCTCCTCGCCACTGTAACATATCTAGGATGTAGATTCACTTGTCCTATTTTGAAGTGCATTGGCTCATCATTCTCTTTATGTCCAGTTCCTGGTGAATATTTTGCCCATTTGGATGCCAGCGGCAGAAGAATCGATTTGGATCAAAGGCCTGAACTTACCAAGGGGAGCGTGGAGTTCATTGCTCCCACTGATTACATGGTCCGGCCTCCAATGCCTCCACTTTATTTTTTTCTCATCGATGTATCTGCTGTGAGAAGTGGGATGCTTGAGGTAAGCATTTGTGTTGTAGTAATCAAGTTTTGCAATTCAAATCTAACTGGAAAAAATGCCAATCCGGAAGTTAATTCACTTATGATCACTTATCCTCCTTACATACCTGTTGTGCTGACTGACTGATGCTCTTCTACTTTGCCCATGCTTTTGATAAGTACCTCTACTTTGTCCACTATAATAAGGGGTTCTTGATTGAACTCTTGCATTTACCCACTAAATATTGGAATGCTTTTCAGGAAACAGTGGAATATATGAACCTGAAACCATCTGATTTTAGTCATAGGGATTTCTCTGTTCTTTTCTTGGTTAATTAATTTTTGGCTTAATATTCAAGCACCTGCTGCTTAGTTATTCTTGAGGTCAGCTAAATCTTTACAGTTCTTTTCCAAATTTTTTTGAGGTAGGGTTGAACCTGTGAATCATTGGGGAGGGAAGGTAGACAAGGAAAGTGCCCTTGGTGGGATTAGAACCCAATTCCTAAGTCCTTATCCAAAACAAAATTGGGAATCCCATACATGGTTAATGCAAATTTCTATTGTAATGTCTATTGGATGCAATTTCTCCATATTAAACCGTTAAAGCTTCAGATACATCTACTTTATTCTCTTTCTTTACCAGTTTACAAATCTTTTTTCAGGTTGTAGCACAAACGATAAAGAGTTGTTTAGACAATTTGCTTGGATTTTCCAGAACACAAATCGGGTTTATAACTTATGACAGTACATTACACTTTTATAATATGAAGGCAAGTGATTTGATGTGGACATATTTTTAATATCCTTCTAGTGTATAAGTACTTAGCTTCTTTTGCTCTTCTGCCAGTCATCCTTGAATCAGCCACAAATGATGGTCATGTCAGATCTGGATGATGTATTTATTCCATTGCCAGATGATCTCGTTGTTAACTTGTCGGAATCAAGAACTGTTGTAGATGCATTTCTAGATAGCTTCCCTTCAATGTTCCAGGAGAATACAAATGTGGAATCAGCTTTTGGTCCTGCTCTTAGAGCAGCTTTCATGGTTATGGTGCGTGAACTTCTTTCTAGTTTCTACCATCTCTGTACATGATTTGTTGATCGAGTCATGTCCTTGGTATCAAAGAAGTCTGCTGTCCAAATTTACTAAATTGTAAAATCACCATTTTTGCCTTATGTTGACTGCACTCTGACTAATATTGCTTCTCTGCTTCCAGAGTCAACTTGGTGGTAAATTACTGATCTTTCAGCATAGTCTTCCATCATTAGGTGTTGGCCGCTTAAGATTGCGAGGAGATGATATTCGTGTTTATGGAACTGACAAAGAGCATATATTGAGAATACCAGAAGATCCTTTTTATAAACAGATGGCTGCTGATTTCACCAAGAATCAAGTAGCAGTTAATGTATACGGTTTCAGCGACAAATATACTGATCTAGCTACTTTAGGTATTGATCCTTCACTGTAACAAACATATTGATATATCTGTATTAGGTAATTGAACTTCAACTATAACAGTATTAAAAAAAAAAAAAAAAAAAAAAAAAAAAAAACAGAGCTAGTTGCCGTCTGTCTTCTATGATGTGGTCCACTAGCTTTCTTTCTCCGCCTTGTCTCTACTTTTGTTATCGGTTTTTTGTGTCGCTGCTAAGACCCAGATACCATCTATTCCAGACACAAAGAGTCTATAATTTTAAGACGTGAATCATTAGCTTTTATGCCAACTTATGATTTTCTAAATGTTTAAGATTCACTTGCTGAATTATGCAAGTCCTTTAACTAGTCAAACTAAACTGGTCTATACAAAGAGGCCTCAAAGAGAAGTCCGGCGCAGAAGGCAAATTTGGCAACTGCCTTGATAATGTCATGAACTGTGCTTTTACTATTACGTTCTATAGAAGTGTATGTAGCAAGACAGTTTGTGGATACAAAGAAATTGTAATAAAGCTATGTTGTCTAAATTTCATCTCTTACTTTTTAGTTTACTGAATCCTCTCCTGTTTTCTGTGATTGTTGTAGCTTCATCAACTTCTTAAACCATAACTTACATGTCTGTAGTTTTAGTGTTTGATACTCTTGTCCTTGATGTCTTGTTTGTATTCTTGATGAGATATTGGTATGTACTCATTTTCAATTATGCTGTCTAGGGACACTTGCGAAGTATACGGGTGGTCAGGTATATTACTATCCAAGTTTCCAAGCTGCTGTTCACAAAGATAAATTGTGTCATGAGTTAGCCAGAGATATTACAAGAGAGACTGCTTGGGAGTCTGTCATGCGTATAAGATGTGGAAAAGGTCATGTTGCTATAGTACTCCACCTACTAAACACACAAGTCCTGTTGTTGGATGCTAAAGATGTTCTTTCCTTGTGTTTCAGGTGTTCGTTTCACTACGTATCATGGGAACTTCATGCTGAGATCTACCGATCTAATAGCACTTCCAGCTGTTGACTGCGATAAAGCATATGCAATGCAGTTATCGCTTGAAGAAACACTGCTTACATCCCAGACGGTCTATTTTCAAGTTGCCCTATTGTATCCTTTAGGATAATAACAGCTCGTGCATCATTCTTCAGAACGGTTGGACCCTATTCTAAATTCGCTGTTAGATCTCTTTTTAAAATATAAAATAATGAAAGCATTCTTTTCCTACATCTCATATATGTATGTTTTAGGTAACAAAGTAATTTACCTTAAGGGAATTTATCTCTCTTGGTTCCTTGAAACAATTCTTAACAAATAAAAAAAGATACACTTCATCTTCTGGAGAAAGACGCATTAGGGTACACACAGCAGCAGCACCTGTGGTCGCAGATTTAGGAGAAATGTATCGCATGGCTGATACGGGTGCTATTATTTCTCTTTTTACGAGGCTGGGTACAACTAAAGCTAATATTTTCCTGCATTTGGTTCTTTCACTTTGAGATCTGTGTTTTTAGTGGTTTCAAAGTGTCTAAAGAATGAGGTTATCTTATCTGCAGCTATAGAGAAAACTCTGACCTCTAAGTTGGAAGAGGCTAGAAAATCTGTTCAACTCAGGATTGTGAAAGCTCTTAGAGAATATCGAAATCTCCATGCTGTTCAGCACCGCCTAGGAGGAAGGATGATATATCCAGAATCTTTAAAGTGTTTGCCCTTGTATGGATTAGCTATATGTAAATCAATAGCCCTCCGTGGTGGATATGCTAATGCTCAGCCTGATGAACGCTGCGCTGCTGGATATACCATGATGGCTTTGCCTGTTAAAAAAATGTTGAAACTTCTTTATCCTCAGTTGATTCGTATAGATGAATATCTTCTAAAAGTATGCGTCTGTATACCCTTTTGCATCATCTCTAGCCATATTGAAGAATTTCTAAAACCTAATCTGCATCACCTTTTTTCAGAAAACATCTCTGGCCGAGGATTCTAAAGATAAAGGCATCTGGAAAGGGCTTCCGCTTGCTGCAGGGAGTTTAGATCCTCAAGGTCTCTATCTCTATGATGATGGCTTTCGTTTTGTCCTGTGGTTCGGTAGTATGCTTTCACCTGATAGAGTTAAGAATTTGCTTGGGGAAAACTTTGCTGCTGACTACTCTAAGGTTAGTGTATTGACCACCATAGCTGTTGAAAATGTTGAAGTTATTCTGTCTAATTTAGGGATGGCAAACGGTGCGGTTGCGGGGAAAACCCGCGTAAACCCGCATAGCATAATTTGCTGTTTTCAACTCACCCCACATAAACCCTCCCATAAATCCACCCCGCATAATTTGCTATTGATCTTTTTAAAAATACTTTTTTGAATGAATTTGATAGTTTGTAATATCAAAAGAAAAGTATCACTGATGCATAATAAATTACTACTACTAACATGACGTTTTCACCACTAATACAATGTTTTAATAATGCTTGATAGCCAACTTAATCATCACCAACTTAATTTCATGCTTTTCATTCTCTCCCATCGCATGTTGAGTTTGACTCTTGAAGACTAGAGCCACATCCACTATGGTTTTGACATATCAAATCATTATAATTTTCAAATTGTGAGCATATCTGAAAGTGGATGCAGATACAAATATTAAGCATCACTTTTAGGCATCTTATCCTTTTACTTTTGGAAAGAAATGCCTTATATCAGTTTCTTTGTTTTCATGTCTTAATATATTTGGAAAGTGGGAGATGAACAATCTGTCTAATCTTTTAAAGCTAATTCTATTGGTTTGAAGCTGTTATAGATTTGTAATGGAATTTATGTAGTAACCTCTGATATTTTGGGTTAATAATCAACAGCACACACTTGCTTTTTCCTTCTTTAAAGGCCACAGTTAACTACCAACATAAAGCTTTGCAAGATCAATGAAATTGCTCCCCTATTAGCCAAAATGGGCACTCATATGACTAATGGGTGCAAAAACTGATATAGAACTGGTGCCACAAATTGGTATAGCTGGTGACACAACTGGGACCAAAAACTGGTGCAAAAGATGGTGCAAAGGCTGGTGTGAATCTGGTAAAGCTTAGTAATCTAATTCACCAATGGTTCACATTTCAACTCAATTTGCAGTTAGTAATTCCCAACCTCTTGCCAAACAGTGGTTGGCAATGAACTTTGAGCACCGTTTAACAATTTGCAATCAATTTTAACAATAACTCTTCAATTACTGCAGCTAATAACAAGGCTCACAGCATAACTATCTGTCTCCACACCCAAAAATTCACCTCAAATGAAACTTCAATCTGAAAAAATCTGATTCAATACTCAGTTATAGCAGCAAGATTGAATAGAGCAAACAGGAACCCCGAGTTCTTACTCAAATTCTTAGCTCAACTTGTATCCTTCGCAGCAGCTAATGACACTTCCAACAGGTTTATCAATCAATCATTAGTTAAACCTCAGAAAAGAAACCAAATTCTAGTTTCCCAAAGAGTAGCTAAATTTGGATCATCCCAACTGCAACAACAAAACTTTCGACAGAGATGGATTTTCCAATATTGCAGTAGCCATGAACATAGATTCAGCAACCAATAGTTTCAAAACTCAGAGGAAAGCTATCTTAAAATTTTGTATCCCAAATGAACTGCCATCCCTACTTTTTACATCTTCCAACATACCAGCTGAGTTTTCCAAAAGACCAACTTGCAATGTTGTTTTCCCAAAAATTCAAACAGAACATTAAAAACAGCAGCCTCTCCATCATTGTGTGTTCCATCTTCTTGGTGATGCCTCTGCCTCTTCAACCCAATACAGTAGATCCTCATGGACACCCCTTCTATCATTGCAATTCAAATGGTCTACAACTCGAATCTGGGTCTTCTTCTTCATCAAGCAATGCCGGATATGAAACTCTATCAATGCTTGAAGTCAAAACCTAAAAAGAAAAGTATGTGGTTGAATGTATTAATATAGTATTAAAAGCTGAAAATTATTAAGACAACAAGTCATTGAAAAAATTACTTACCATTTATTTCATTCCATGACCAAGCGCGAGCACACATCAAAGCTTCCAGAGTAGTAGGATGAAGTCTACTGCAATGGGACTAATCAAGCTCCCACTAGTGCTAAAAGAAGGTGACCTCATCTGAAGGATATATGCTTAGGACATTCAGCAGTCTTAAATGTAAAACAATGCATCAGTGCTCATTTAGAATCAACAGTGTGTTCTTATTAGAAACAAGAACAACAGAAAGCAAAAGTATTGCAAATTGAGGTACATTTTCTTGACCTGCTTACATATGGGAAAAAAAAAAACAGAATGCAACTGGTCCAAAAAATAGATACCGAATTGCAACTAAAAGACTAGAACTTTTCAGCAGTTTTCACTATAACAAAGAGAAGGGTCGAACCAGTTACGAGTGAACGGTCGAAAGCTATTGATATGCAACTAAAGGACAATAATTTAGCAACAGTTTCAACAACATCAAGAAAAGAGTCGAGCCATATATCAATGAGTGGTCGGAAAAAAATACTGAATAGAACTCTGCAGTAGTTTTCACTATAACAAGAAAAGGGTCAAGCCAGTTACTAGTGAATGATCGAGAGCTACTGATATGCACCTAAAGGACATAAAGTGGCAACAATTTCAATATCAAGAAAAGGGTCAAGCTATATATCAATGATTGGGTCAAAAAAGATACAGAAGTGCAAAAACCCATCCATTGTTAAACTTAACTTGATTTGTAGAAGAAGAAGAGACCCAAATAATTAAAAAAAAATCTGCTGTTAAGAGTATTACTAGATATGGAGAGAATGAGACTGTGAGAGAGTGGAGGCAGAAAGCTTCTGCTGTTCTGCTGCGGTGCTGCGTAGCGTGAGTAGTCGTCGGTGCCGTCGAGAGAAGAAGTGATTCACTTCAAGTGAAGTATGCTGATAACAGATTTGAGCGATTTTAGCGTTTTAGATTTTGTTTAAAAGAATTAAATCCCCAACCTTTGATCCAATCCGCATGATTTTTCTTTTTTAAATATTTAGACCTGCCCTGCCCCCGCAAAATTTCAAACCCACACTGGCCAACAAACGCTGTAACCCATCCCGCCCCGCATCCTCACCGCCCATTGCTATTCCTACCTTTGAGCAACTTTATCCTGAAGCCTTTGAAGGTTTAAAAACTTCCTATGTCATTTCCTTTTCTCCCATGGTTTAGAAACTTCCTATATTATTTCCTTTTTAATTATAATGTGTGAGCTGTGTAAGTTAACCAATGAGCACCATCTTAATCGTAGAGTATGTTGTGTTTTGAAAGCACATGCTTTCTTAGCGTCCTCAGGGTTGATATCTGCTGCTTTCTCAAAGTGGCATTTCAGAAATTTGCTATGGAGTTCTAAACTCAATGCCAATATATGTACAAAAAGTAGCAGGCCAATTTAAGCTCTCTATATACTAAACACTGCTTATCTGAGGCTTAGTCTGTTACTCTTGAAAGAATTCTTAGGTTCGGAGTCATTGGAAATTTCACTGGATATCTCTTGAAATGTGAAGAATTACTTTTGAGGATACATCTAGGGATTGACAATGGCAATCTAGCTACCTTATTTGGCATATGCTAGCAATTAACTTTTCTCTTGCTTGATAAATATCTTCCACAAATGAAATAAAGAACCAAATGACAAGCTTTATGTATCTGTTTGGGGAGTTTGATTTTGTTTTAACTGATGTCGGTTTACAGATAACATGTTTGCTAACTTAGAGTTTGCGAAGAATTTGTTTACTGTTTGTTGCTTACAAAACGTTTTGACTTGGGTTTCTTTATAGTTTTAACATAGCTTGACAACCTGGGTTATCTGAACCATGTGGCCTCTGCTTGTGTCTTTTTTCTTAATGGCCTTCATTTTGATGATAATATGAGATAAATCTTGTGATTTCTGCTTGTCTAGTATTCTCTGATGTGCTTATTCTTCTTTGTCATTGAGAACCAGGTTTCTCTTCGAGAACTAGATAATGAAATCTCAAGAAATTTGATGGGCTTGCTTAACAAGTATAGGGAAAGTGACAGCTCATATTATCAATTAAGCTATCTTGTGAGGCAAGGTGAAAAGCCTAGAGAAGGATACTTCCTGCTTACAAATCTAATTGAGGATCCAGTTGGTGGTGCAAATGGTTATCTGGATTGGATCATGCAACTGCACCGGCAAGTCCAGCAAAATGCATAATTTAAGGTAATAACGGGTCCATTTGCTAGTATTTTGTGTGTTCTTGGAAATGACATTTGAACAGATTGCATACTTTGTTAATTAAAATGAACCAACACTTGAATGTTGCATCTTCAGTATCTTTCACCTCTGTGTTGCTTAGGTTCTACCAGAAATTTGATAAGAGTTTGGTAGTTCCATATTATGATTCAACAACACTTGAAGGCTATCAACAACATTCTAGTAAGCCTGCTCCATCGCATCTAACTAGGATCATTACATACAATGAGGTATGTTGTCGTAGACTGGACAGTTTTGAAAAGAAAGTGCTCTTTGGTTTATTTATTTGTTTTCATATTTGTGTTTGGATGCTAGGCCAAGATATATGAGAGGCACACCACTGACTGAAGGTAATCTTTATAAAAAAGTGAAATCAATGTTTGCCTATGCACATAGAAACATCGTATGTTCTGGCTAACTACAAGGGAGTATCCTTTTGTGTGTGTTGTGTGAGGCTAGTGCTATTTTGTTGATTTCTTTTGCATCAGAAAGCACAACTCGACATTTTACGGTTTTTTGTCTCCTATCCCTTTCCCCTTATTATGTTTCAGTTTTAGTTGGCATTACATTCAATGTCATGTTTATCCTTTAGCCTTTAGGGTGGTTTGAGCTCTTTCTTTTGTGGCCCTTTTGGTGCTTATTGCACAAGTATAATGTGGGAGACCCAGAACAAAGTTTAGATAAAATACTTATCGGAGAACAGAATTGATAAAATACTTTTAACTGCATATTTAAATTGATGTAGTTTACTTCCCTATGATTTGGATTTAAGGGAATTAACAAAAAAATTCGCCTTCGTCACATCTAACAAAATAACTTAAGGTGGTAACATATGGAGACATGGTCTGATACCCTATTTATAGGTCCACTGTGAACCTTATGATGAGTTTTACTTGGTTTTTTCATTAACTGATGAGGTGTTTAGACCTTTTTCACATGTCGCCATCTAAACATTTTATCTTGATTCAGAGAATACAAGTTACTAAAGGAAAAGTGAACAAGGTTGGATAGACATTTACTGCTTTCAGTCTGACATGACTGAGAAATAAACTCTCAGGACACATCTTTTTCTATATTCTTGGAAATTTAATCCTGGTTATCTTGCTGGTCGCAGACCGTCCATATTAGCGGATTCTATGATTCCAGTTTTCTTAGAAAGCTGAGTGGCGATTCTCTGACGAGTTGGAAGTGATGTTGTGCTCCATTATAGATGGTTTCCCAAATGAGCTAAAGCTTCCTGGAAGAAAATCTTCTATTAGTTTTAATTGACACAGTTGATTGCTTCGTTTACCTGATTTATGGTGTAACATCAATTGAAGAACGGAAGTCTGGAACTGTGGGACTCGTGATGGAGCATTTTTGTAATATGGGAAGAAGGACACTATTGCATAGACCCCATTTGCTAGCTCTGCTAAAGGTAAGCGCAAGCAAAAAGGAGTCTTTAGAAAATCGACTAGTATTTTTGTTTAATCTATTGGTTTCGTGGTCCAGAACATTATTAAATTGAACATTCGTGCTGTTGATTGTCTTTTCTCCTTTTCAAGTGGGATAGTACATGAGTCTTGTCATGGGCGGCTTTCTAGCCATGCCTCATGACCCCTTGGGCGCGCCCCATGGCGCCATGGCAAGCCTCTCAGCGCCTAGCGCCATGGACGACCCCGTGGTCTCGGACGCCCCAAGTGACAAGGTTACTTCTGCCTATGTCACCCCATCTATGCCCCTCGCGCGCGCTCCTGAGCTGGCCGCGCCCCAACGCGTGCCCAGCGCCCAGTGTCAATGCAACCCTGCTACAGTGCCAGCGCTCAGCGCTCAGCGCCCAGTGCCCGCGCCCCATCTATGCCCCTCGCGCGCGCTCCTGAGCATGGCAGTGCCCCGACCGAGGGTGCACATGGACCTGCTCTAGTTAGGTCTCCTTTTTGTTGTAATTATAGAGTAGTTTACTTTATGTATTTTGATTGTGTTTCTCTAGCAAGTTTATGTCTAGTTCTATGACTTGGGTTTTTATTTTTAAAGCATTATTAGGGGGGATCAAGCAATCAAAACTTTCAAGCAAGCAATCAATTCTCTGTACTGGTGTCTCTCCCCCTCGACACCGCTTGCTTTCTTTGTAATAGCTTTCATTAATGCAAACAAGCTTTCTTTCTAAATCTCAATTCACTTTTCTGTTCCCGCAATTGTTCTTGACATTGGTTTTCCCGCACGGCACTGACAGTCTCGTCTAGCGTGCGGAGGGAACCCCGGTTGGCGGACAGTAACCTTGGAATCATCGGTTGCTTAGCCTTACGTCGCCCTTCCAAGAAGTCTCAGGAAGGCGCCGCGTAACAGTTGGTATCAGAGCCTAGGCTCGACATCGGACGAGGGAACACGTTGCTATTGTCATCATTTTCTGACCATGGTGAACCATGGAGACCGCCTATTGGTTTTGGAAACTGCGGTCAATAGATTTCGACCCGTGACCGAAAGGGTGGAGGACCTGGACGGCAGGATGCGGCAGGCCGAACAAGACATTGTGAATATAGCTACTGACACGGATGCAGCCGCGCGGACGGCTGCCATCCATAGAGATGAGGACCTCGCCCAGAGGACTCAGGAGGCAGACAGACTGACTGCCATGCAAGGAGCCATCGACAACTTGACCAATCAGCTCAATGTTGTCAACGCTGCCTTACAAGGCCTACTCCGAGGAGGAGGCAATCCTATTGGGGGCGCGGCACACGCTGTCGCAACAACCCCGAAACTCAAGATTCCTGAACCAAAACCCTATCAGGGCGCTCGAAATGCCAAAGAGGTGGAAAACTTCATCTTTGACATTGAGCAATACTTCGACGCTGTGGGAGAATTGGAGGAGTCCAGGAAGGTAGCAACTGCTGCCATGTATTTACAGGGCGATGCCAAACTCTGGTGGCGGGTGAAATACGAAGCCATTAAGACGGGTGAGGACGCTCTTGAGACATGGGAAGAACTAAAAGCAGCCATTCGCTTACAGTTCTTCCCCGAGAACGTCGAGTATAATGCACGAAGGAAACTTCGCGAACTCAGGCAAACGAAGTCAGTTCGAGAGTATGTTCGCGAGTTCTCTGCCCTCATGCTGAACATAAGGGACATGGGTGACAAGGACAAGCTCTTTACGTTCATGGAAGGCTTGAAACCCTATGCCCGCATGGAAATACAAAGACAAAGGGTTGACTCTTTGCCCAAAGCTATCCAAGCTGCGGAGTGCCTCAGCGACTACCAAGTGGATACTCGAAAGGATAGACCTCAACCACCAGCCCGTGGGGGATTCAAAGGAGGCCAATCCTACAATACTGGCCCCAGCAAAAGTGGGGGAGATCGGAGTGCAGCCAAATCTAAAGGTTCCTCTTCAGGCAGCAATAGTGCTGCGTCTCACAATAATGATCGGGGGCGGAGGCCTCCACCCCCCACAGGATGTCATACTTGTGGCGGACCACATTGGAACAAGGAGTGCCCGCAGGCACAGATGAACGCCCATCAAATTTTGGATGATGGGACGGACGATGATGAGGATGATGCGGATCAGACAGAACCAATAGGTGCCTTCAATGCACTTGTTTGTTCCATTTCCAATACCGTAGGGGGTACCAGTGCCGGCATATGCAAAAAGAGAGATCCAAGCTCAACTGCCAAGAAGGGAAAGACAAAGGCAGGCAACGGGCCTCCTCCCAAAAGGGAGAAGACCCTGATGTTTGTCGACTTGAGAGTAAATGGCAAGCCTATTAAAGACATGATAGACCCAGGTGCTACGCACAACTATCTGGCCACCACAGAAGTAGAACGCCTTGGCTTTGTTGTTAGAAAAGGTAAGGGTCGTGTCAAAGCTATCAACTCACCGCCCCAATTGGTAGGTGGAATAGCCAAAGGAGTGCCGGTAAAGATGGGCCCTTATGAAGGCAAGTTCGACTTGCGGGTAGTGATCATTGACGACTTCGACTTGATAGTGGGGTTGGAATTCATGAGACAAACTAACATCATTCCTATACCCTACGCGGATGTGCTTCTGATGATGGGAGCAAACGAGGCCAAACCCTGCATTGTCCCCTGCACAACCATAAAGATGGCTTCAGGAAATATCTCTGCATTGCAGCTGAAGAAGGGGGTCCAGCGACAAGAACCCACGTTCCTAGCTACCCTCTACATCGAAGAGATTGAGCGTTCTTCGGGTCCCATTCCAATGCCCGTGAAGGAGCTCATGAAGGAGTTTGAGGATGTCATGCCGCAAGACATGCCGAAGCGACTCCCGCCTAGGCGGACGGTCGATCATGAAATTGAATTGGTGCCGGGTGCGAAGCCACCTGCCCGAGCACCCTACAGAATGTCACAACCTGAACTCACCGAGCTTCGGAGACAGTTGACGGAGATGCTGGACACGGGGATCATTGTGCCCTCCAAATCGCCTTATGGGTCACCTGTGCTATTCCAAAAGAAACAAGACGGTACCCTAAGGCTCTGTGTTGACTATCGGGCCCTCAACAAGATCACCGTGAAGAACAAGTACCCCATACCACTAATGGCGGACTTGTTTGATAGACTGGGCGGCGCCACAGTGTTCACCAAAATAGACCTGAAGACAGGTTATTGGCAAGTCCGCATTGCTGAAGGAGACGAGTCCAAGACGACATGTGTGACAAGATATGGCTCGTTCGACTTCCTGGTCATGCCGTTCGGTTTGACCAATGCTCCGGCCTCGTTTTGCACGCTAATGAACCAGGTCTTCCGAGAATACATTGATGAATTTATGGTGGTATACCTGGACGACATTGTGGTGTACAACAAAACGTTGGACGAACACCGGGAGCACCTGAGGAAAGTCCTAACTCGGTTGCGAGAGCATGAATTGTACGTAAAGCTGTCCAAATGCTCCTTTGCCCAAAAACAGATTGACTTCCTCGGGCATGTTGTTGAAGAAGGTCGCATCAAGATGGACCAACAAAAGATCAAGGTTGTCACAGATTGGCCGCCACCCAAGGATATCCATGCCTTGCGGGCGTTCCTTGGCCTATGCAATTTTTATCGACGGTTCATCAAGAACTACTCCCTCATTGCATTACCACTGACAGAGCTCCTCAAGAAGATCACACCTTGGGACTGGTCGCCAAAGAGAACAGACGCCTTCAACTCACTAAAAGCGGCTATGTCTAGTAGTCCTGTTTTAGCCTTGCCCGACTTGACCAAACCCTTCGAAGTACAGACGGATGCCTCTGATTACGCCTTGGGCGGAGTCTTACTACAAGAGGGGCACCCGGTAGCATATGAGAGTCGAAAGTTGAAGGACGCGGAACGGCGCTATGCGGCCCACGAGAAAGAATTATTGGCTGTCGTCCACTGCTTGCGCCTTTGGAGGCACTATCTTCTCGGGTGTCCGTTCGTGGTGAAGACGGACAACACGGCTGTCAGTCATTTCATGACCCAGCCAAAACTGAATGGCCGCCAGGCCAGATGGCAGAAACTTCTGGCAGAATTTCACTTCAACCTGGAATATTGAAGCGGGAAGACCAACCATGTTGCGGATGCACTAAGTCGAAGGGCTGATCTAGCGTCGGTATGCCTACTCGCCACCCTTAGGGGGAGTGAGGTGGCTACCACCATAAAAGATCAAATCCAGGATCTTCTCACCAAGGACCCTTCTGCACAATACTTGGTCGACTTAGCAGGTCAAGGAAAAACTCGCCAGTTCTATATGGAGGACGGGTTCCTGAAGGCAAAGGGGAACCGCCTTTATGTCCCTAAAGGAGGAGATCTGCGGAGAACTCTCCTGATGGAATGTCACGATACTCTATGGGCGGGCCACCCAGGAGAAGAACGTACCATGGCACTGCTACGCCGTGCATATTATTGGCCCCAGATGGCAGATGATGTCGCTCAGTATGTGAAGACTTGCCTAGTATGCCAGAAAGACAAGTCCGACCGCTTAACACAAGCGGGCCTGTTGGAGCCATTACCTGTCCCAAAGAGGCCTTGGGAAAGTGTCTCATTGGATTTCATCACCGGTTTGCCCAAGGTTGGAGACCACACGACTATCTTGGTCGTGGTTGATCGGTTCTCTAAGTATGCCACTTTTATTGCAGCACCCAAGTATATATCAGCAGAGGAAACAACTCGACTCTTCTTCACCCATGTTGTCAAATATTGGGGTCTGCCCAAGGATATTGTTAGTGATCGCGACTCTCGCTTCACCAGCAACTTTTGGACCCAGCTCTTCAAGTGCTTAGGGTCTAAACTGAGTCACAGCTCGAGTTTTCACCCGCAATCCGATGGTCAGACGGAGCGGTTCAATGGCATGTTGGAGGAATATCTGCGGCACTTTGTTATCGGCTCGCAGAAGAATTGGGTGAAGCTATTGGATGCGGCCCAACTGTGTTTCAATTCACAAAAGAGCTCCAGCACAAACAAGAGTGCTTTCGAAATTGTTACCGGGCAGCAACTGCTACTCCCACACACTGTGAATGCCCCAAATATGGCCAAATCTCCACGAGCAGCTAGCTTCTCAAAAGAATGGAAGCAGAACTTAGAGATAGTGCAGAGCTATCTAGTCAAGGCACAAAAGCGGATGAAGAGACATGCCGATCAGAACCGTCGCTTTGTGGAATATCAGGTTGGAGACAAGGTGATGGTGAAGATCCCAAAGAGATACCTATTTGCAGGGGTCCATGACCCTCGCCTATTACAAAAATACATTGGACCTCTGTCCATTAAGAGGCTCATCGGGAAGGTAGTATACCGGGTGGCTACCCCAGTATGGTGGAAGATTCATCCTGTGTTCCATGTCAGTCTTTTGAAGCCTTTTCGAGAAGACACAGACGATCCCTCACGCAGCCAGCTCACAATACCCAGTATTCGAGGCCCACAAGCAACGGGGAAAAGGGTGGTAGAAGCCATCCTCAACGATCGAGTCATACATGCCTCAAGAAAAGATCACCAGGAGTTCCTGGTGAAATAGCTGGGATGTGATGCAGAAGAAAATACATGGGAGAGGGGCACCAACCTCAAAGCCTACAAGCACCTGATCGATGACTGTCTTGCAAGCAAGGCGCCGGGGACGTTGCCAACTCAGGTGGGGGAGAATGTCATGGGCGGCTTTCCAGCCATGCCCCATGACCCCTTGGGCGCGCCCCATGGCGCCATGGCAAGCCTCTCAGCGCCTAGCGCCATGGACGACCCCGTGGTCTCGGACGCCCCAAGTGACAGGGTTGCTTCTGCCTATGTCACCCCATCTATGCCCCTCGCGCGCGCTCCTGCGCTGGCCGCGCCCCAACGCGTGCCCAGCGCCCAGTGTCAATGCAGCCCTGCTACAGTGCCAGCGCTCAGCGCCCAGTGCCCGCGCGCACAGTGCCCTGCGCGCATGATAGTGCCCCGACTGAGGGTGCACATGGACCTGCTCTAGTTAGGTCTCCTTTTTGTTGTAATTATAGAGTAGTTTACTTTATGTATTTTGATTGTGTTTCTCTAGCAAGTCTATGTCTAATTCTATGACTTGGGTTTTTATTTTTAAAGCATTATTAGGGGGGATCAAGCAATCAAAACTTTCAAGCAAGCAATCAATTCTCTGTACTGGTGTCTCTCCCCCTCGACACCGCTTGCTTTCTTTGTAATAACTTTCATTAATGCAAACAAGCTTTCTTTCTAAATCTCAATTCACTTTTCTGTTCCCGCAATTGTTCTTGACATTGGTTTTCCCGCACGGCACTGACAGTCTCGTCTAGCGTGCGGAGGGAACCCCGGTTGGCGGACAGTAACCTTGGAATCATCGGTTGCTTAGCCTTACGTCGCCCTTCCAAGAAGTCTCAGGAAGGCGCCGCGTAACAGTCTGCATGCATTCCCGGGTTTGTATTTAGATGTTGGTAGGTATGAGGTTTTGTACATTGCATCTTAGTTGGGGTTATAACCCAAATATATTTTGCCCACTTTTGTATTTGCTTAAACAAGTAGCGTAGAGAGACTTCTGTAAGGCGGAGAACTATATAAAAATACCATGAAATTATTATTATTATTATTATTTTGGGTCTTTGGTGATACTGGAGTGAGGATTAAGCCAACCCACCAACAAAAGCGCTGTACAGGGGTAGGTACCATTAAAGGTAGCTTTGGCTTATATGAATTTAAATTTTTATTAAATATGTACATATACATTTCGAACCCAGTAACTGAAAGAATCAGTGAATTAATCCACATATCGAACCATAAAGTTTAAATCCTCAATCCACCTCTGGCGTTATGGCCGCCAAAAACAGTCCTAGTATGTTCATAGCAGAGCCTTTTCCACTACCTCAGAAATTTCCTCCTGCAAGTTTACAAACATTGAAAGAAAAGGGAATCGAGGAACTTATGACTCCTTGCTTGTATTCCAGATTAATGGAAAAGATGATCAAATTGGTGTCATAATTTTAAGACTACCTAAGAGATTTCTATTTTCATGAACAGATATCTAGTAATTTTGAACACCGTTCTGCTGTCTGCTACCAAAGTGAGAGTATGGACTAAAAAAGAAATGACCACGACAAAGCAAGAAAAGAGAAATTTTCTCTAATTTTGTGTTTTTCTCTGTTTATCACATGACATCATCAATAGTCTCCGTTTGTAATCCCCAATTACGCCTCATTGTCAAATAAATTGAGCTTGCTTATATAGTCAGTCTCAAACTCGAATAAAGTATAAGAGTTGCAGTAGGCCACAGCTAGCTTAAAACTTGCTAAGTTATGATGAAATCTGCCCCTGACCCAACCACCACCCTCTCGACAAAAAAAAAAAAAAAAAAAGACAAAAAGACAAAAAAAAACAAAAAAAAAAACAAAAGGAATCCCCTCTCTTACAATTAACATGCTACACCCAACCCATCAAAACGAAAAAAGACACTCAATTAGATCAAGAACTGGTTTCTTCACATATCTATAACTGAAGATATTAGGAAAAGAGTCAAAGGGAACACATTTTGGCGTTTTCATTATGGTCTTACACAACGTCAATTACTTACGTAAGTTCTTATCGCCAGAAAAGTTAAGTGGTCAGCAGGTCAAGTTTTTACAATTACTTATTTGCTTGTTATTGATAAGTGAAGAAGCAAATCTTAAAAAGATGAACAGAATAAACTCCCACTTTAAGGATTGGTCATGGAAGCAACACAAAAAAATTACAACTAGGAAATGACTTTTGGCCAAGTGTGTCTTGTATCAAATTGGACAAATTTCAGACTGACACATCAATTTTCAGCTGTCTTCACTTTCTCGATCATATCAGCAGCATCTTGGACAGTGGCAATGTTCTGAGCTCCCTCTTCTCCAATTGATACTCCAAACTTCTCTTCTAAAGCCATCATTATTTCCACCTATTCAATTGTACAGTAATTTTACAATAAGACATTATAAGTTTTAGTAAAATGATTTAACTAACATACAATTTTAACCTATTATAACACATAACCTGCCTTATTTTTCATGTTATTAATCTCACTTTTGTATGAGCATTACCTCGAATAGTTAACCTCATTTGATGGCGTAAAATTATATTTACACCTATCATAGTATGCAATCTAAGTAAAAACGTATTACTATATACTTGCAGAACATACAGTGTCAAGGGAATCAGCACCCAAATCAGCAAACTTAGTCTGAGGTGTCACTGTGCTCTCATCAATAGATAGCTGCTTGGCAATTGTGCTTTGGACAACTTCCAAAGTTTCAGGTTGAGCCTGCAGAAATGACGCATGCAAAATAACCAAAAAAAAAATAGTGTTAGACAGAAGCGCGAGAAATTAGTTTAGTAGGAAATTAAATTCAAATGTCTTACAATTGAGCATGAGATCTGATTCTTGAAGCCATGGGAAAATTCTGGTGTTTTTGTTGTTCCTCTGGAAATTTGAATGCTTGGCACAAGTCTAAGCCCACTTACCTTTGAACCAAACTGCAAGGTAAAAAAGAAATAATAAAAGAACTGGCAACTCTTGGGATAAAGTAAAACTATAAAACCAATACTCTCTCCGTTTCAAATTATGTGCCTCACTTTCTTTATTTACAAAAAAAGTGTTACAGTTCTATGTTTAGTATTCCCTCTTAGTATGTTTAATTCCAACAGTCATATATATATATATATATATGACATCTTATTTAAAGCCACAAGATTCAAAAAGTATTTCTGATATATTATGGCACACCTCGTTTAAAACTGGATGAAAAATAAACAAAGAAAACAAATTAGGTGAACTTACATTTTTGATTTGCCTAATGTGGCAGTGGGTTTTAGTAGAACTGCACATAAGTGTGGCTGAAGGAGGTACTGATGTCGAAACAAAGGAAGCCATGTGAAAGATATTGTGTTAAAGGAAAAATACTAAACAAGAAATTGCTCTGATATATAGATACTGAAGGTGCCTGTAAATTTGCCTACATATATATATATTGCATATATACCTGTTTGTTGGTGGCATTGGCACTACTTCAAATGAATGGCGATCTTCACTAAGCCTTTCGAATGTTGGCCAATTAAAGTGGCGGTCCATACTATGCTTCTTGTTTTTGAGTGCTCGTAATCTCAAAAATCCAAAACTAGATTTTCCAACTTATGTGCTTGTAAATTTACAAACGCCAAACTGCTTCTAGCTCTTATGTTGGGGCCTTGGCATGGTAAAATTTTGCACAAGTCGTGTCAATCTATTAAGCAATTATCATCATTTGGCTTCTAAATAGTTTGTGTTTGGTACTTTGGTTTTAAGAAATTTACTTCATGTCCTAATTTAATATATTTATATTTAAGCAGTCGGCAAACGGCTTTTCGTTTGAATTTAATATTTTTGAGAAAAAAAATCATTATATATATTTCTTTTTCTGAAGGTGTTAGTTAACGCACCCCTTTCTTGAAGGATTTATGTCTTCGATCGCCATTGCTTGGCACTGTGCTTCAAATGACTGGTGCTTGCACTACGTGAATACACAAATGAGATCAATTAATACCTAGCTTTATTTGGTAACTTAAAGCTTTTTTCACATCTAAAAGAATTCTAATTTTAGCATGTAGAGAAGTAACCAATCAGGATTAATGGGAGAAGTATCCTTGTTTGTTTTTTGGAGAAAATTCCCTGTTTAGAAAACCGTGTACATGTAACTTTTGATTAAAGTATAGGTTTGTAAGAGACAAGCTACAATATGCTTGATTACATAACACCGAACAAGACATAGTATTGTTGGAAAGCAAAGAATAAAGACACAAGAATGTAAAAATTTTCGGATGATTTCATTCATTCACTGTGCACTTATTTATACAAAACTATGTAAAGAAAAAAATAATAAATATTTACACTTGGTATTTTCCTATTGGTTCTTATTGTAACTAACTATAACAGCTATGGAATATTTTAATTTATCTATGTACAACTGTATGAAAATTTAATCTAAAGGCTGAAAATCATCCAACACATTTTGTGTTAGATGCTTCTTGATTTAGCTTGGACTTTGATGAACATAAGGCATTTTGAGCCCAAAATCTTTGAGTTCGAAATTCTCAGTTGGCCCATTAATATTTTGCTCCACTTCACATGTCTGAGTTGGCCCATTATTCTTTTTCACTTCACACACACTCGAACACTTTCTCAAACTCACAATCTCGTTCAAGCTTAGGGATTTCCCTCTCTTCTTCACATATGTATTCGATTCACCTGAAATGAAAGTAGAAACCTTGCAATTTTCAACACCCCCGTCAAGTTGGAAGGGAGGGAACTGAGACCCAACTTGCCGAGCAAGGTTTGATGAGAAACACTGGAAAGAGGCTTAGTGAAGAGATCGGCGAGTTGAGAGGAAGCTGGTACAAAAGGGAGTGAAATCAAACCGGCAAGCTACTGCTGTCTAACGAAGTGACAATCCAACTCTATGTGTTTGGTTTGTTCGTGGAAAATCGGGTTGCGAGCAATCTGGATTGCTGCTTGGCTGTCGGAGTACCGGAATCGAAATTGTAGGAGGACAACCAAGATAAGCCAGGTAAGTTCTGCTACAGCCCTCCTCATAGACCGATACTCAACTTCTATTGAGGAAAGTGAAATAGAAGCCTGTTTCTTTGATTTCATGAAAGAGGGGAACCCTCAAAAGTGATGTTCAAACCGCTGATAGAACGCCTAGAATCAAGGCAACACCCCAATCAACATCACAAAATGCTGTAATAGTGAAAGTAGGGTTAGCAGATAGAAATAAGCCTTGACCTGGATCATTTCTTAAGTATCGAAGCACCCTCAGAGCAGCAATGAAATGAGGCATGCGAGGGTGTTGCATGTATTGACTTAGGTGTTGTACTACATAAGACAAATCAGGTCAAGTATGAGTGAGATAGTTAAGTTTCCCAATTAATCTTCTGTAAGCAGTAGAATCATTAATTAACTCTCTAGAATCAGCATAATGTCTTTGATTAGGATCTTAGGGAGAAGAACCCAAAGGTAGGTGAGAAACATCAGACTCGGAAAGCAACTCCATGGTAAATTTTCTTTGTGTAAGAATAAGACCATGATCTTCCCTAATCATCTCAATGCCAATAAAGTAGTGCAAATCCCCAAGATCTTTAATTTTGAATTCTGCATCCAGAAACTGTTTCAATTGTTGTATTTCTGATGCATCATTCCCTGTTAGAATAATATCATCCACATAAACTACCACAATGACAATGAGATCACCTAATTTCTTGATAAACAACGAATAATCATTCAAAGATGCAGCAGAACCTTTAAAAACCAAAGTTGTTATAAGCCTGGCATACCATTGCCTTGAGGCTTGCCTCAATCCATACAAAGACTTTATTAACCTGTAAACACGATTACAACTAGGTGCATTCATGCCTGCTGGAAATTTCATATAGACCACTTCATTGAGATCTCCATGTAAAAAAGCATTATTTACATCAAACTGAAAAAATCCCATTTTTTCTTGATTGTAATAGCTCGAATAAACCTGATAGTTGTCATCTTAACCACCGGAGAGAAGATTTCTATGAAATATATCCCTTCTCATTGAATATCACCCCTGATATGCTCAAATTACACTAGTTAATAGCATAAAGCGGACACTGTCAAATATAGTAACCCAACTAGGTTGGGGTGAAAAGTTTACTAAACGAGTATTATACTAATCTTACGGTCCTAGTGTATTCCAGAAAAAGGTTTTTATAAGAGTTTTCATTTGTGGACTAATTTAGAGTGACTAGTAATTGAGTTGTAAAAATATGGGTAAAAAGAACCAAGGTTATGTCCCCGTTAGATAAAGTGTATGATCATGGGTCTTGATCTTGATATACTTCTAATGGATCGTTATATGAATGCACTTAACCTCTATGTGAATCTAGACTATTTCCCAATAAGAAAGATTATTTCTTTCTATGCTTTTCCCAAAGATAAGAAAGTATGTATGAAGAACGGTTAATTATGCCAAGTAAATTCCTCTTATTCCTGAATTTATTAAACAAGGTTTAAAGCCTTGAGTTCTTGTTATTTTCTCTTACCAAACCCTACTTATTTTTTCAAATAAACCAAAGTTTATGGCGTTAGCTAATGTTTGCAACCACTAACTATATGATTTAAACGAAGAACAAATAAACCCTAATAATCCATTATGTATATATCAATTACAATCCCCAATCATAAAACACCCATCCTTGGGTTCACAACCTTAGTAAAGGTGTTTAGCTACTCATGACAACGAAGAAACAATAAAAGATAGAAGATTGCATAATTGAATTTGTTATTGAAACTTACGAATAAAACTGAAAGTTAAACGAATGTGATTGTTTGGAAAACCTTGAAAAATACTAAGAACAATATTGTCCCAACACAAGTCTCAAGAATAATAACTTCTCTGAAAAATAAAATCCTATCAGGTATTTATACAAGTCAAACTCAAAATAATTAATCCCAATCCAGTTACAGGTCGCCCTGCAAGTTGACGGACCGCCTTTGCACTTTGATGGTACCGTCGACATGTTGACGGTGCTCTTCGACGATCTGATGACAAATTTCAAGCTGCAGAATTTCAACAGTAAATGTACATCGACGACCGTTGATCATGTTGACGGTGCATATTGACGGTCTGACACTTTTTTTTTTTGCAGAATGTATATCGACGGACCGTCAAACATGTTGATGGTCTGTCAATCTGCAATCTCTGCATATCGTCAACCTTTCTTAGCTGCAAGACTTCTCCTTGCATATCAACGACCAAGAAGACGGACCGTCGACATGAAGACGGTCTGTACTTTGTGCAAAACCAGTACTGAACATCAAAAATCCCTCGTTTTCACTTGCCTTGCATTCTAACTTAGAAATACCTGCACAATACACAAAACACATCAAACTAACACAAAATTACTCGAAAACAAGTAAAACTTAGAGTTAAAAAGTATTAGATGTGCCATTTCACGGCACATCAACCCCTTACAACTAGTCTAGCTTTCAATCTTTCAATGCTTCAATCTGATTTGTGTTTTACGTTGTACACCCACTTACAAGGTATAGCCTTTTATCCCTTAGATAATTCCACAACCTCCCAGGTTTGGTTAAGATCAAGTGCTTCAATCTCTTTTGCCATAGCTTGTTGCCAATCTGGGAGTGATGAAGCTTGGGAAAAACTAGTAGGCTCTCCAATGTTAGAAATAGAATTGAAAACTAGTTGATTGTCAAAAGATAGGGATACAAAGGGATAGACAAGGAGTGACAGGAGCAATAAAACAAGAAGAAGTAAGATTAGTGAGATAGACATTGTTGCAAATATAATCAAACACGTAGGAAGGCTCTTTGTGTTCTCTATTGCTTCTTCTAGGAGGAGTAGCAGGTGAGGGTTGATGAGGTATTGATATTTCCTCATTCATTATAGGTGAGGCAGGTGGAGTGATATCAAATGCAATTGGAGAATCAGGAGTTTGAGGTGTAATAATAGGAGGACTGTTGTCTTTCAATTACAACATCAGAAATAGGGTCATTATAGGAAAAACGACTAGGTGAAGAAAACATAGGCACAAAACTAGAAACAGACTTAGATTTGAAAGGATAAGTATCTGTATGAAAAATTACATCCCTTGAAACAAAAATTCTCTTAGTCTTGACATCCAGAAGTTTTTATCCTTTTTGACCATATGGGTAACCTATAAAGACACAAGGAATTGCTTTAGGTGCAAATTTTGATCTGTTTTGAGCTAGAGTGGAAGCAAAGCAAAGACAACCAAAGCATCTTAGGTATTGATAATCAGGAGGTTGTTGAAAAATAATCTCATAAGTGTTTTTCCATTTAAAACTCTAAAGGAATAACTGTTGATTAAGAAAGTGGCAGTCAAAAGACACTCACCCCAATACATGGTAGGTAAATTTGACTGAAATAGCAAGGCCCTTGATGTTTCTAGTAGGTGTCTGTGCTTTCTTTCTACAACCCCATTTTGTTGTGGGGTTGCTACACAAGAAGTTTGGTGTTAAATACCTTGGTTAGCAAGAAATTCATAGGCAATGGTTCCCTTTCCCAACTCTAAGGCATTATCTGATCTTATTTGTTTTACTTTTCTGTTGAATTGCCTCTCTACATGCTAAAAAACTATTTAACATAGTGAAAGCATTTCCTTTAGAACTTAGAAGATAGGTCCAAGTAGCTCTACTAAAATCATCCACAATGGTTAAAAAGTATTTGTACCCATTATAAGTTGCCTAGTTATAGGGACCCCAAGTGTCAATGTGAATTAGTTCAAATATTGCTTTGGTTTTTACAGTGCTTAAAGGAAAAGGTAATCTGGGTTGTCTTGCTAGAGGGCAAACATCACATTTACAATCAGAAACAGACTTAAATGGAAAAGAACTGAGATTTTTCGTTGATAAGAAAGGCATAGACCCAAACCTTACATGCCACAATCTTTCATTAGAGTTCTATTTAATTGAAACTGAAACTGGTGCAGAAGTACAACTAGGACAACTAGAAACTGAATAAAACTTCATTTGTCTTGAAACAAACTCTTAGGCTTGGAACTGAAAGGGAACAAGTGATAAATACCATGGCTAGCCTAACCAAGTACCAGAGGCCTCTTCACTGAAGGGTCCTGCAAAACACATTGAGTGGAAGAAAAAGTGATTAGACATTGCAACAAAGTGCACATTTTATGAATAGATAACAAATTAAGTTTGAAAAAAGGCACTTAGAGTACATTGTGAATGATAATTTCAGGAAATAAACTAACACTTCCTGCATGAGCCTTGACTTTGAAACCATTAGGAAGATTGACATTGACAGGAAAAGGTAAAGCTCTAAGATTAGTAAGAATTCTAGAGTCAAAACACATATGTTAAGTTGCCCCTGAATCTAAAATTCAAGGGTTAGAATTGATGGAAATCAAACAAAAAATGGATTTGTTCACTACATTATCAGTAAGTGCAGCATTGGCATTAGCATCTGAGTTTGAAGATCCTGGTTGGTTCACCTTATCCTGATTCAGCAATTGAACCAGTTGAGTAAACTACTCTGGACTCAGACAGTTCAAATTCTCACTAGTAATTTAGTGTAACCACTCTTTGCAGTAAGCTGAGCAAAATTTCTCTTAACATTCCTATGTTAACCTCTGATCTTTGTGAACTTGAAATCATTTGGAAAATCAATCACTCTATAGCACCTATCAACAGTGTGTCCCACTTTCTTACAAAAGGAACAAATCACATAGTTCTTTTTTACTTAAAATTAGAGTTCTAATGCTTAGGACCTGAGTACTGTCCACCTGGATTATTTCCAAAGTAGCCAAGAAAGATGAGGACTCATTAGAGAAATTAGAATTAATTGATACTTACCTTTGTTTTTCATCTTGTATCAGAAGTGCCTATGCTTGACTAAAAGAAGGGAAAGGACTCTGATGATGTTGCTCTTTACAGCTGCATAGGTGTCATTCAGTCCCATAAGGAACTGAATCAACCTTTAATCTTGCACAGATTTGACAATCTTGTCCTTTCCTCCACATTCACAAGCACATGAGCATAGTCTTAGAGCCCGTTTGGATTGGCTTACAGCTTAAAGCTGTTTGCAGCTTATAAGCTGAAAAAAATAAGTTGGGGTAGTCCAACTTATTTTTTTTGGCTTATAAGCTGTTTTCTGCTTTAGATAAACTAAGTCAAATGGGTCCAATTATTTTTTTGAGCTTATTTTAAGCATAAAATGACTTTAAGCTGACCAGCCAAACACTCAAAAAAGCTGAAAACAGCTTATAAGTCAACTTATAAGCCAATCCAAACGGGCTCTTAGCACACAAAGTGTCCAATTCATCCCATAGAGCTTTTATTTTAGTGTAATAATGTCACGACCCAACCCGCCGTGACTGGCACCCAACTAAATCCTAATGGGCGAACCAACACACAAGACATCTATCCATTCAAATCCGATTTTATATTAACCAAGCTAATTAGTTATTACTCATTCAAACATCAAATGAACAAATAAGTCATGCCATAAATACTGAAATAAGTCCGGAAGTTCTAACTATTACAAAAATCCCCAAAATTCGAAAGTCATCGTATAGGACTCTAATCTAAACTTGTCTAAGGAATGAAATCTGACTAATAAATATCCATAATGTCCAGAGTAAGAGAAGACATCATAAGAAAAAGATCTTTGGGCGGCCTGACATGGGAAGAAGCTCACCCTAAATCTATCAGCAAACGTCCTCCAGGCTAGATGTGAGGGTGAGTAGCAGTTTCCGTATCATAATCTGCACTCAAAAGAATGCAGCAAGGTAGTGTCAGTACAAACACTATGTACCGGTAGATATCATAGGCCGACTAAGATTAGTATCATGCATAATTCATAAATCAATAGAATAAACAAGCCAGTCAACAGACATGAATATCAATAAAACACCGCAAGTCAACCAAGGATAATCACAATCAATCACCAAGATGTCAAGAATCACAATAACGTAAACCACAGCGGAAATAAGTTTACCACAATAACCACACTCATTGTACATACATGCTAACCCATGTCATTTCTCAGTAGTCATGACCTGCAGGAGACCCATGGTGTCCATGTACCACTTGTTCCGGAATACTCCTCGGACCTGAGCACAAACCTCCGCTCCGGAACGAACCTCGGATGCGGGACATATCAACGTACCTCTCATTTTCGGAACTAACCTCGGACCACGAGCCCAAAATCTAGGTCGCATATGTGCCTTTCCATAGCTCTTTACAAAACAGTATTTCTTACCTTCTCAATATCAATGCTCAAATCATCATCCCATGTCACAATACCGTCGAGAAGATCATATTAGCTTCTCATAACAATACAACCACTGCAGAATCAACGCACAGGAATAGTGGCACGAAGCCTACACAATCACTCAATCATAATCACACAATCTCATGCATGAAAACTAGACATGCTTTCTCCTAGAGAATTTACAAACATACAATCAACTAGCCAAAGTCTAACTCAAGTAGACCGTAACCTACCTCAATGTAGAGCTGGAACAACGCAAGTCACTCTGCTACAGCCTTTCCTTTCCTTAATGTCTCAGAACGCTCAAAGTCTAGAAATAGAAGGCTCAATGAGTCACAATTACTCCAATCACAAATACCAATACAAGAATACCCTTCCTTTTACCCCATTCCAAGGGGTGGATGACTTTCTAGGTGATAAACAACCTATCAAGGCCCTTAGTAATCATTAATCATCAATTTATAACAACATTCTATCAATATTCCCACTACAAGCAGTTTTTATGGTCAAGACGCCTTTTTTATAGAACCCTAGGTCTCCAATCATTTAGTTTATGACTCTAAATGTTCAATTCATGATTAAGAGAGATTAACCAAAGCATTTAGATGATAACTAAGTGATAATAACCATAACCATCTGGTTTAGAAGTTTTATTAACATTCTAGGGTTTCTATTTCAATTTCACCATTAAAGCCCCACGAATGGGATAACAATCATGAAGGAGAATGGAATGATAGAATGGAGTCAATGGAACTTACCTCTTAAGAGTTTCTTGCCCTAGCTTGGAAATTCTCCCTAGGTGCTTGTTGGGAAGTGTGTTGGTGTTTTGTGAATAAAGAATATGAGACTAAGTATAAAAATCTAGGGCTACTGTTTTTCGTCGACCGCTATAGTGGTCATCACGCCGCTGCAGCGGTCCCGCTATAGCAGCCAAGTGACCGCTATAGCGGACCCAAAGGAAATCCGCTCACCGCTATGGCGGTTGAATCACCGCCATAGCGGTCAATCGACCGCCACAGCGGCCACCGGACAAATGGCAGGCCGCTGGAAGCGGTCCACCTACCGCTACAGCGGTACTCCCACCTCCACAGCGATCTATTTTGGGCAGTGAGCTTGACTTTTTGTCCAGTTTTTCCCCCTATCACTCAACATTTCATCTGAGGCCTCAAAAGCACAAAACAAACATGTAAATATACATAAAGACGCCCTACGAATCCACCCGTGGCCTCAAAATGTCCAACGGAGTTCTAATTTTATACGTCATCCCCCGACGGACTCAATACAATCAAGCAACAATCACAAACAACTCATTTTCTGCCTATCAGGACTACTTACTCAGCCGAGGATTATGTGAAGCTTTATATTAAGAAAATATTACAACTTCATGGTGTTCCGGTATCCATTATTTTCGACAGGGGTGCGCAGTTTACAACTAACTTCTAGAGGTCCTTTCAGAAAGGATTGGGGACTCAAGTGAGTCTTAGTACCGCATTTCACTCTTAGACAGATGGGCAGGCCGAGCGTACCATTCAGACCCTCAAAGATATGCTACGAGTATGTGTGACAGACTTTAGAGGTAGCTGGGATGATCATTTACCGCTGATTGAGTTCGCATATAATAATAGTTATCGTTCCAGTATCCAGATAGCTCTGTATGAGGCTTTATATGAGCGGAAGTGTAGGTCACCTATCAGATGGTTTGAAGTAGGGGAAATTAAGTTAGTAGGGCCAGATTTGATTCAACAAGTAGTGTACAAGGTCAAGCTTATTCAGGATAGATTATTGGCAGCTTAGAGTTGTCAGAAGTCTTATGCAGACAATCGCCGACGAGACTTAGAATTCCAGGTTGATGACTGGGTATTCTGAAAGGTATCCCCTATGAAAGGCGTTATGAGATTTGGTAAGAAGGGTAACCTTAGCCCTCGGTACATTGGGCCTTACAGGATTGTATGTAAAGTGGACCAGGTGGCCTATGAGTTAGATCTACCTTCAGACTTAGAATCACTCCATCTGGTTTTCCATGTGTCAATGCTTCGTAAGTGTATCAAAGATCCCTTCAGAGTCATAACCATTGATGATGTTCAGGTTGAAAAATTATCGTATGAAGAGGTTCCCATTGCTATACTAGATCGACAGGTTCAGAGATTGAGGACCAATGATGTATCTTCAGTTAAAGTTCTTTGGAGAAACAAGAATATCGAGAAAATGACTTGGGAATCTGAGGAAGGTAGGAAGTACGGGTATCCGCACTTATTTTCACTCCCAGAGAAGGTACAGTTAGAGACACCATTCCCTTCAGGTGCGGAATGTATCATTTCTTATAATTACTGGTCGTGTGAGGTCATTGTTGTTATTGCTTGTTGTAGCCCTGTGTGGTGTTGTATGTTTTGGGCTACTATGTCAGGCTGGTAGTGGCACAGTTGCAGGAGACACTCTGTCGAATTTCTATAGGACCCTTGAGAGTTTAACATTTAAGGACGAATGTTCTTAAGGGGGGAAGAATGTTACACCTCGTTTTCGCGTACGCTAAAGTTTTGTTTTAAGTTGGTTGTCGTAGGTTCGTACTAAAAATCATTTGGGAAGTTTTGTATGAGGACTACGGGTGCATCTCGGAGTTATATGAGCCCTTGAACAAGTTGGGACAAGAGTACAAAGATTAGACGTCAAACGAATCGGAAAGAATACGTTTCGTCGTAAAATTGGACTGAGACCATTTCACGACCACTTCTATGGACTGTGAATAATTTCACGAATTGTGAAAGTGGTGTTGGGACACTGTGGAATGTTGGAAGTAGGTGGAAGTCACTCGGAGTGGTTTCACGGCCAATGAAATAATTCACGGTCCGTGAAAGTGGACTGTGGAATTGAGGCGGTGGAAATTTTCCCTTTTGTTATAAATTAAGACCCATGACTTGGGGCTTATTTATTCACCAAAAATAGATCCCTAGTGCCTCTCCAAGCTCTCTCAACCACCCCTAATCATCCATAATCATCCTAAACTATTTCAAGAGAAGATCAAGCCCTAAAATCCTTAACTAGTTCATGGAAGGTGATTGTTCTTGCTTCTAGTTGAAGTTGTGGTGAATTGGTCTTAAAGAAAATTGTGTAAGTTGAAGATCTTCAATCTATAAGTTATGTTTTTACTCTATTTCTTATGTTGAGTTGATTTGAAGTTTTAGCAAGCTTTAAAAGAAGAAAATGGTTATGGAAGAAAGGTCATAAGGTGGGTGTTGAAGTATTGGTTATGGATTGAGTATGAAAGGAAGTTTTAGGACTAATTTGAGTCTAGTTTGAATATAATCTCTTGGTTATGGTATTGTTGATGTTTTTATTAATGTTTTGACAGTTGTGTTGGAATTTGATGGAAGTAGATGATATAGGAGAAATGCTGCTCAAATTTCGTTAACTCGCCTATTAGTTTAGCTTGACCTTTTGAGTGTTTCAACGACTTAAACTTAGTGTGAATCATCTTGAATGTAGATTTTCTAGCTTGGGAGGATAAACGTAGAGTGATTAAGTGGACGACGAGGTATGTTAAGGTTCTTTTTTGAATGATCCTTATGAACAAGACGTACACATAACGTTAATCCATACTGATTCTATTCTTAGAGTTAGGGATGATTCATTTGATTCATGGTACGTAATGTAAAGTCTTCCTTCAAATTCAATATGGTCTTTAGAGTTACTTGTACTTTTATCATGTTTGTGCATCGCATTGCATTTATATACATACATATATATATATATATATATATATATAGGGTATGGGGAAGGTGACGGCGTTATATACGCAGCTGGTCATATGATGATGACGATGATAATGACGCCCACAGAGACCGATACGATACAGTGGTTTGCCCACAGAGGCTTGACAGGTGTTATATATATATATATATGACCTCATGCATTCATGCACAGTAGTTATGCACATCATTGACTCTCATAAGCAGTTCAGACGTACAGGTTGCACTCATTTACCCTATGTTTCTTACGTCTCTCTTATGTTACTCTCATGCCTTATATACTCAGTACTTTATCCGTACTGACATCATTTTGTTTGTGGACGCTGCGTTCATGCCCGCAGGTAGACAGGGAGATGGTTCCGACCCTTAGGCTGTTTTTTCAGCGCTTGTACATGAGCACTTCACCTATTCCGGAGTTGCAATTTAGCTTGGTATAATCCTTTGGTGTACATTTGGGCAAAGCGGGGTCCTGTCCCGTTCTCATTATATTATGCACTCCAATAGAGGCTCATAGACAAATATGCACAGTTAGATGTTCTATGACCTTCTTAGTCCATACTTGTGATATCATTATTTTGGATAACCTTGTCGGCTTGTCTATTGTGATTCAGTACGGTTGCGCATGTATACATCCTTTGGGCTTGTGTCCCTTACAGCTTATGATATCTATCAGTTAGTGCCGTTGCCCACATTTTGATTTGACTATAAGATACATGTATGTTCTGTGGTGCTCGGTAGGTTAGTTCTGGGTGCCCATCATGGCCCTCCGGGATAGTTTTTCCCTATTAGGCTGACTAAACTAGCCTCAAGGTCATTCCGGAGTTCTTTAGCAGATTTTGAATAAATGACACTATCTGAAATATCTCTGGACTGGGAATTGAGTAACCAAGAGGTCACCATGTCATTGCACTTGTTCCAGAATTTGAACTCAGTGCTGGTGATAGCAAGAGATTTGTTGCTACCATCAATGAAGCTAAGCTTATTCTTAGAGCAATGAGAACAATCCTTTTCCACCCACCATATCATTTCCCTTCAAACATATAATTCACCAAGGACATGCCTGGTGAGTCTGAAAGGTGAAGAAAATAGGGACCGCTGCTATCTATAGGAGAAAATATAATAGCAGTAGCAGTAGCAGAAACTGTTTCAAATGATTCAACTATTTTGAGATGACAAGATCAAGAAAATTTCAAAAAAAAAAAAAAGTTGAAAAAGAAAGACAGATCTGGAAAAATCAATTCTGCTCTGATAATACCATGTTGGAAAGCAAAGAATAAAGACACAAGAATGTAAAATTCCGAATGATTTCATTCATTCACTGTGTACCTATTTATACAAAACTATGTAAAGGAAAGAACAATGTACACTTGCTATTTTCCTATTAGTTCCTATTGTAACTAACTATAACAACTATGGAATCTTTTTTTTTTTTCCATTTTTGAAAGAGAAATAACAACAAGAAACTGGCTCGAAACTAGGCGAGGGAATGAGACCCCAACTACATCTCCTGCAGCATGCGAAGAAATTCTAGAAGACACGTATGAACGTCATTTAAAGCGAGACTCTTGACTAAATGCCAAATTGGCTAACCCATCAGCAACCGAATTAGCCTCCTTGTAAATATGAGCAATAGAGACAACCCAGTTCCTATCCAAGGCTTCCTGAAGGTCAGTGAGGACTCCCCATAGCTCTGCTCTAAATGATGTACAAACTCCAATTTTAACAGAAAATCCTCCGAGCCACCTGCTATCAGAATCACGAAATACACCGCCTGCAGTTCCCATCAAAATACTCCTTTGAAGAGCCCCATCTATGTTGAAAGCTACCCACTGTTGACACCTAATTTTTGACCTCCGATAATTTTACTCAATTACTTGGACTCCCTAGATTACAAATGGAGTAGAATATGTATTTTTACGAGTCAAATCAATTTTACAAAATCATCTCGGTGTCATTTTGTCATTATATTTGGCAAAACACCGGCAAAAGAACAACCGCATGTCATTTTTACGTTTTTAGCATATTTTCAAGAAAATACAAGAGTATTTATTTATTTTTTCTCAAAAAATAGTTAATTACGAGTTATTAGTTTTAAGCATTTACAATTAGTCATCATTTAGTGTTCTACTCCGTCAAAATCGAGGGATTTGAATTAATCAAGTAATAAGCAGTTTATTTTGGGTAAATTAAGTGTCAAAATAGAGTTTAATTATGTTTTGGGGAATTTAACTTAGTTTTAATTAAAGTAACTTGAGACAAATGAAAATACTTTTATTTCACACTTGTGGTATTCAAAAGTTTTTGAAAATATCGTATATATATACCACATATACGCGTGTATACACTGATCATATGCGAAAAGTTGGGCCGCCGGGTCCATTCCAAAAGGGCAGAACCCTAACTCTGTAAAACGTACACCTCCAGCTCATTTTTTCACGGTAACATGTACTTTGTCTCTTCAATTGGCAACGGATTTTGCTTATCTTCTCTTGTAAGTTTGGGATTTGAATGTTCAATTGGTGAACGGTCATATTTCATTTGGGTTCTATATAGAAACCCGCCGCAATGGGGTTTTTGATAACCCTCAAGAGTTCGAACACTTAGAAGCTCGGCAAAAGCCTTGAGTTTCGAGCTCATACTTTAATTTTTGGAATCGTTTCCGTTCGTCGAAAATCGATTCGGGTGGAAAGGTTGTTCGTAGACTCTCATCGCCCCGTCGCTGCCCGTCTTGGCATTTTCTTTATATTTCTTTAGTTCTGTCACTTCTGAATTTATTTGGTGTGTTTAGTTGTAATCTTGTTAGAGTCAAGTAAATAATTTACTTTCTCTCGTAGAGTCCGGAACCAAAATAACCCCCCAAAAAAGGGTATGAACCAAAATACCTCAGGAAAAAAAACGGGTACAAAAGTACCTTTAACACATGAAAATCATGCGTTAAAGGACTTAACGCGGACGGAGCCGTTAAGTCCTTTAACGCATGATTTTCATGCGTTAAAGGTGTCCCTTTTTTGGTCAAATTGTGTGATAAGCTTTAACGCATGATTTTCATGCGTTAAAGCTTTATCCCTTTTTTTTTTTTAATTTCTTTCTTTCTTTCCTTCTTTTTTCCTTCCTTTCACACTTTTTTTACATACTTTAGACATAGATTAATCATGCTTCGAGACTCCAAAACTTGAATATTTTATATAGAATCCTATTTATTTTTGTGCGATTAATAAGGTAGGCTCAACACATCAAGGATACACAAAACTTCAGATTGTCGTTTCAGTGGTTGAAAAGTGCTCGAAGTCCATTTTTGTTTGAAGACTTGTTGACATTAGCTTTAAGTTATTTATGTTTTAGGGTTACACATTATTTTTATATTAATGCGTAACTTTATTTTTAGTGATTATAACTTTATTTTTATAATCAATTAACAAAATATCAATTCATGATCAATTATTTATGTGTAATTTTTTTTTTTTTTTTTTTTTTGCGTTATACCCTTCAACCCCCAACTAATTAGAGTCTGCAATTTAAATAACCCAAAAAGTGGATTTGGGTACCAAAATAACCCATTAAAAAACTTTTGCGCACTAATTTATTTGTAAGTTGGTGAAATTTTAAATGGTCATAAATTTGTGCTCGGATGTCCATTTGATGCGATTTTTTTTTATTTTGGGTATTTTTTCCAGATCTATGCGTCTGAACTGCCGCAAGGCTGTTCGGCCGCCCCGAATTTTCGAAAAACGTCAGTTATCCTATTCAATTTCAATTTTTCCCCAAATTAGTGTGCAATTTTCATTTATTTCTTTTTTAAATCTAATGGCGAAAAATATATTTCAATTTCATAATCCCGTGATAATGATGTTTTCAATGTCAATTTCAAGGTTCCAAATTCAATTTAAGAAAACAAGTTAGATAGCATTAGTGAACATACAAAATAATAAAAAGTGTCTACACTGTTACTTTAACCAACTTGGCATGGTGGTAAAGCCTTTGGCTTTTGACTTTTTTTTAATCTCATCCACCAGGGATCAAACCTCAGCAGGAGCGTTGAGAAGATATTATTAGTAAAAAAATGAACTAATTTATCTAACGATTGACATGGGATAAACAAGTAAATAACATGGGAAAAACAATTTCAGAAATAAATATATTAACAATGCCATAATTAACAATAATTAACGGAGATCCATGGAGGTGTCGTATTTGTAAATACTAAATTATTCATTATTCTTGAAATTAACTAAAAAAAATCTCTAATTAGAACTTACTTAACTAGGATAAGTTATGGAGGATTTAAGTAGTTATTTTGAATAATCCATGATATTGTATTGTCAATTATAATTTACTTAACTCATCTAGTTAAAGTAATAACGAACAAAATTTTATATTAACTAACTAATCCTTCATCAAAAAATTATGTTAACTAACTAATCCTTTTCGAAAATTCTGTTAATGATGTTCAATCCAAAACTAAGGATTTAGCTTATCGTTTGTTATTCAGGATTTAGTTTATCGTTCGTTATTCGGGATTTAGTTTATTATTCGTTATTCAGGATTTAACTTATTGTTCGTTATTCGTTAATGGATTATTTTGGTACCCAAACCCACTTTTGAAGTTATTTAAGTTGCGGACTCCAATTAGTTGGGTGTTGAAGTGGATAACGCAAAAAAAAAAAAAATACACAGAAATAATTGATTGTGAATTAATATTTGTTAATTGATTATGGATTATTAATTTGTTAATTTTTTATTTATTGTTAATTTATTTATTTGTGAAATTGTCAAAATAAAGTTACGCATTAATATAAAAATAATGTGTAACCCTAAAACATAAATAACTTAAAGCTAATGACAACAAGTCTTCAAACAAAAATGGACTTCGAGCACTTTTCAACCACTAAAACGACAATCCGAAGTTTTGTGTATCCTTGATGTGTTGAGCCTACCTTATTAGTCGCACAAAAATAAATAGGGTTCTATATAAAATATTCAAGTTTTGGAGTCTCGAAGCATGATTAATCTATGTCTAAAGTATGTAAAAAAAGTGTGAAAGAAAGGAAAAAGAAGGAAAGAAAGAAATTAAAAAAAAAAAAAAGGGATAAACCTTTAACGCATGAAAATCATGCGTTAAAGCTTATCACACAATTTGACCAAAAAAGGGACACACGCATGAAAATCATGCGTTAAAGGACTTAACGGCTCCATCCGCGTTAAGTCCTTTAACGCATTATTTTCATGCGTTAAAGGTACTTTTGTACCCGTTTTTTTTCCTGGGGTATTTTGGTTCATACCCTTTTTTTGGGGTTATTTTGGTTCCGGACTCTTCTCTCGTATGCTAAGTATATTCGCTGTTTCTTTTAGTTTCGAACTAGATCAGTTTAAGGTCGGGTAAAACTGATGACGAGGATTAAAGTGTGTACTAGATCAGTATGGTTGATACTATGCTTTAGCTATATACATTTTTTCTATGCGTTGGCTAGTGTCAAATATAAAACATTACCGGAGCTTTAAGGCTGTTTTTAGTTCAAGATGCTTTCTTTGGGAATAGTTAATATAGGTTGAGACCTTGACATTTTCTGCTAGTGGAGATTTTCATGTCCTAGCATTGAAACTATTCTAAAATTCTACTGGAAGATGATTGTCCCAAACTCATTAACATGGACTATATGAGTACAAGTCTTTAAGATCCTCATTTTTTGTTTCTGGATTGTTGTGCATGTAGTCATACTGTTTGTAACTCTCCATTGCATTTTTGTTTGAAACTAATTGAGTTAAAATGGTTGAAGACCAGGAAATATGCTCATTATGAGTATACTGGGCAGAGGTGAATACCCCCTTCCCTGCCTTATTTTTTGGTCTATGAGCCTAGTTCAATACCCTTCCTTCCATCCCCTAACAACTGTTAATCTAGTATGATACTTATTGAGACTGTTTGAAAGTTGGTATGAGTTGAGGAAGTTGAGTTTTAACCCAACATCATCTCAGGACACTCCTAACCAGGCTGGCAATCCAGTTTATATATAAACAAAAGGCTCTTCCTCGTAGCCTGTTATGTTTGTCTACTTAAATACATGCTATGTGTCATTGTTATGAGTGGTTAAACGGTTGTATATCAATTATAAAATTATAGAAGTTAAACTGGGGATTGAAAAAAGAATTACCAAATTCTTTCTTGTTTGAGCTTCTGATTAATGAGTCTGAAATCATCATGTATTTTCCTTGCTTGTTTGAAAGAACCCTTTAGAGTCATTAAGTTGTACACTAAAAGATGATCACATTTTTGGTGAAGTTGGAAAGGGACAAAGTTCAACAGTCTTAGTTTAAAGTTTCTCTCTATTTTGGTTTTGAACATTTCCATAACTTTAGTTGCTTTCTTCTAAATGTCACCTTTAGGCACATAATATATTTCTCCTAGTGGTTGGTGGTCTAGTAGTTAACATATTTTTATTTATGGCAAACTGTACTCAATTCAAGGATTCAAAATGATTATTTTAGCTTAGCTAAGATATCTTTTCTGGTTAAATACCTCCCAAAAGAGGGGTTTGAGTTATAGGTCAATGGTTTGTAAGTATGAACTTGGTTCTGATTTGATATAGTTGTCGTAAGTGTTCATTAGATTTAGTTTCCTTCCATTGTGGACAGCTTGAGTTATCCTAATGGGGAATTGACAGTGGCGGACCCAGGATTTTGAGTTCGGGGGTGCTGGACCCAAGAATTTTGAGTTCGGGGGTGCTCTATTAACTATTTATATCTGTTTCCTTTATATTTTCTATACAGCTATACACTCCGTGACTGAGTTTAATGGGTGCTGGAGCACCCAAAAGTTATACATGGGTCCGCCACTGGGAATTGAAACAAAACTGCAGACCCGACCTTGTTTGAGCCTAGGGGATAACTGCTTAAAAACATGATATTTTAAGCTGGGGCTTTGGGGAATCTATTGACATTTTGCTGGTTCCTCTTTATGTTGTCTGTATGCATACCATTCTTTGAAAACATAACCAGCTTATCAAGGCTATCCAAGTTCCCTCTACAAGTCATGAATTTGCTTCCTTCTCTTGTGACTGTTTTGAGATATGGTTTTATAATGGATGAAAAAAAAAAGGACAGTTACGTTTAGATATAAATATCCTTCATGTTAAATCATGTAAAGAGTGAAAACTATTTACCTATTAGCATGAAAAAATAGTTTCCCGTAACAAAGTATTCCAATGTCCCTCTCTGTTTTGCACCATGTCACAAATTGTGTGTTAAACTCCTTTGTATTCTGGTTGAAAATTTAGACCATTAAATATCTTTGCTCAAATAAGTTTTGAATGTTTTTGCAAGCATATGTGTGTTAAGAATTCCCAAACTACTTAAGATACTGAACCTTTGAAAAGCACTATTTTAAAAAATAAATCTTGCCTTCTGTTTAAAAATTTTAATGTCTAGATAACTTGAATGCTGCAAGTTTTGAAATCTTTAAGGGCTATTGTGTTGCTTTCTGTTTTGAAGTATGAATTCTCTTTGAACCTTCTAGATTAATTCAGTCTCCTTGGACCATAGTAGTGAGTGTAGCTTGTTGTGTATTTGCTTTAAGTTTCAACTCAGTTAAGTTTTCCCAGATTCTTAACCTTCAGAGTTAATACTTATATTCTCCAAAACTGTTCTTGAACATTTTCTTGGATGTTCTCATTAGTTCCTTAAAACTTTGAGACTTTGGGCTCTGTCATCTTAATTTGTTTTTTCTTTCTTTAGAATTTAAACCAAGATGTGATAGGTTATCTTATAGTATCTTGTTACAACTTTTCTATGCACACATACTCATCCTTCACTCTTCTCTTCTTTGCATGACCTGGGGAGTCTACAAACCTCCTGGAGTTATTACTTTGCTGCTACTTGACGAGTTTGCTGCCATGACCTGTTATGTACTGCTGAATTTAAAAAGGACAGATCCTGCACTTGACAAAAAGTGGTTGTAGTTTGCCATATGCTGCTGTGTAATTGCTGCATTATTGGGGCTGAAAGATGCCATCTTTTCATGCCATTTTGCTGTTGCCATTTGGTTTGCAATGATGACACCATGGCCAAGAATCTGCATGATCCTTCTTTCTCTTTCCTTTTTTTTGCTTCATGTTTATGGAAATTATTATGTGATAACTGATGCAACTCCATGTAACTGATCACCATGCTATCATTTGTTAGTGCATGAACCCTTAGGACCTGCATTTTGTTTCTCTTTAGTTTTCTTTAAAATGCCCCTACTTCTTGTAACTGCTTCTGGTCTAAACCGCTTCAAATTGAGTTTGCAAAGCCCCTTCAAGATTTCCCTATTACAATTAAGTTTCTTGTATGTTAGGTAGTAAATGTAACATTGACCTGAATCTTCAATATTAAGGTATTTAAAGCATTGGTTTTGAACTGTTTCCAGGAATGCTGATCAAGTTTTGATCCATCCTCTGTTAAAGAACTGATAAACCTACTTTTGTGCTAAGATTAATGCATTTCAAGTCATGTAGTTCTCTCTGTTTGACTAAGTGTTATTTCCAAATTGCCTCATAAGAATGTGACCATGTTAAATTCTCTGTGATGCTTCTTTTGACAGGAAACTGCTTTAGTTAGCCAGAGGATATTTCACATGCATGTTGGTCTGTCTTAAAAAAGGGGAAAACGGGGAAAGGGTTTGGCTCAAACCTCTTTTAACTGCATTTTTTTAGCTTAGGCCCATATGAACAAATTCTTTACTTATAAATAAATCTTGTCCCTCCACTGTTTCTTCGTTTGAGATGAATAGAAGTATGACTTATGAGAGTGGAAACTAATTCTGTATGTTTAAAAGGAATCAGGTTTTCAGAAGTTGTTCTGTGCTATCTCTTAATGTCTTGTTTGTCCATTACTTGGCTTATATCTCTGGTTTACTAGCTATGTGTTTGAGAAAGAGGATTGCTGGACTTTCCTGATTGCTAGCTTCTGCTTTGTTATGCCTTTTGTATGGCTCTTAGCATGATCAAAGTATGAGCATATATTTCGTTTGTCAAAATTCTTCTGATTGTCTGTTGTGATGGCTGAAAGCCAAGGCAAGCTTTAGGATTCAGTTCAGCCTCCTCCAATAGCCTACCATCCCAAGGTTCTAGAAACCTTTGTATCTTGTGTGGCATTGGAAATACGGATGGTGGTAACCCCCTTAGCTGTCTATCTTCCTGGCTTAATGCTTAGTCTGGATCTTTAGGATCAGTCTCCTTTTTAGTTGGTAGTTGTGTGTTTCTGACCTGTTTACTTAGTGTTAGTTTAACTGAAGAGTATGCTAAGAAGATCAAAAAAGTGTCTTTTCAAGTTCATAAATTCAGAACATGTATCTATTTGAATCTCATTTGGCAGATAAGTTTAAAACTAAGAATGTAACCTGTTTTGTTGTTTGTAATTGAGTCCTGATCCTCTTGTCCTGAGACATGAACATGTTGGTTGATATTCTCATTTTTTATATCAAAGGGATTATCCAACTGGTTTGTTGTTAAAAGAAGCCAAAGACATTCTTTATGATATAAATATATCAGGTTTCTTTAAAATCGGTATTAAGTTATATGTGGTCTTTGAGTCATGAGCTAGGTGATGGTCTGTAGAAAGTACCAGATTTCTTTGATCATTAGTGTCCAAAACTGATATATTTGTGCTTGCTGCTTATGTTATCTTTGAAACAATGTGACTCGACAAGTTTTCTTTGAGCAAGAAATAAATTCCCAGATTTCAAATTAAAAGAGTTAGGGACTGTTTTGAAGCTTGGCTTTACTTGTCATTTTAAACTGTTTGTGAAACATAAACCAAAGTACGATACTTTAAGCAAGCAAGCATCTTGTTAGAACTCTTGTATTTTTTATACTCATTCTTCACCCCTCTTTCTTTTGCATGACATGGGGAATTCTTAAATCCCCAAACTTCCCTGAGCTGCTACTGGTTTGGCATTTGCTGTTGCTGCTGTGTTGGTTAACTGCCTATTGTAGCTAGCTGTTACTATCATCTTGTGATGCTCAGTTTTAAAGAGGATGCTGGTCAAGAGCAGACATTACACTTGAGTTTGTCACTTCCTTTAGGCATAATCATTGTTGTATTTGGAGCCAAACTGCTGCATTTTGCAACAAATCATGGATACTCATGTGCCGAACTTTGAAACACAATTTGAGACTACTGCTGCACATCTGTTTAACACTCTGCCTTTTGGGTTTGAAAGATACCACATTTGGCATATATTGCTGCTACACTTGGTGAGAGCAACTGCCTATATTTAAGCTGAAATGATGATATGCTCTTGGTGAAATGTTGCTATGTTGCTACATCTTGGTGCAAACAACTATTGTGCTTTAAGGTATATTGTTTTGCTGAATTTTGAGCCAAGTAGTGGCTGAATTCTGAGGGAAACACATATACTACACTTGAGTTGTTTTCTCAAGAGTAGTTGCTACTCCTAAAGCTAATTTATTAGCATATTTTGGTGAATCGATGTTGTGCATGGCTATTCTCTTGCTGATGTTTTAGGCTGACCATCAACTGCAGCTTTAGTTTTAAAAGAAATGTACAAATACTACACTTGTTGCTGCCATGCTTTGGCAGTTGCATTTGTGAAGTTGCTTGACAGAACTGCAGTTCTTTGATTTAGAAAGTGACCAGATGTGGCATTTGAAGTGTTCCTTTGATACTACCTGATTGTTGCTGCACTTTGGGGTATCCAGTTGAGACACTCTGATGAGAAGTAAATATTACACTAAAGCTACCATTTTCAGAGGCAGTTTTTGCTGCCACATGTTTGTTATGCTCGTTGTATCTTGGGCTGAGTTGCTGCGTCCTAAATCTGAATTGCTGTTGGTGTTTTTGGTAAAAAATTGCTGCTTCAAAGCTGTTCTGAAACAACTGCTTCAGCTTAATATTTTCAGATTGCTACACTTGAAAAACCCACTGGTTTGAACACGATACTATACTTGGGCCAATGGAAAAATGATTTTTGAGGCCATGCCCAGTTCGGAAAGATTATCCCTCGGTTTAGGCAAGGATGATCTCACATTGATATCACGAGGTAGGAACCAACATGCGCTTGGCAAGGCAACTAGAATGACCCTTAGTTTGTAGCCGCGACATGATTGAGGTTCCTTTGCCATATTCAGAACCGTGAGTCTGAGCCTCCATAATCAAAGCTCTCAAAGTTTGATGCGAGTCCAAGGAATATTATTCTTTATGTTCCTAAAAGTCACCCTATGAGGTGGCGTATCATTTTGACTAGTATCATTTGACTAACTATTTTCCTTTTTATTGTGCGAGGAACCAATATAACGAGCATGGAAAGCAAAAGCTCGAGGACAAAGTAAAAAGATCTGATGCTTGGAGCTTCGGATGAAGAATTAGAAGAATATAGAAAAAAGAGAACAAGACCGCTGAATGATTTGGGCCCAAGGCCGTAAAAGCTAAACTTTCTTCCCTTCTTTTAGTATAAGTTTTCATTACTTTCTATATGATATGCAAATACATTTGTATAGATATTGAAACCCCTATAGGTTAGAACCTAGGATTTGGGTAGGCGATGTTTCAAAACTGTATCTAAACGATAAAAGAGTTGTATCCCACTTGAAATAAATAAATAAAAGTGAAAGTATATTTTTCTTGCAAAAAAAGTTGATTATTTCTTAGTACCTCTTTAAAAGTGTATTTTTAATTTGAGAAATCTGAGAAAAGAAAGTAAAAGAAACATTTGGGCTAGACCCAACTTAATGAATTCAAATAAGTGAATTTCCTTCAAAATCTGAGTTTGGAAAAATAGTTCTGAGGATATGGTTGACTGAAGAGATAAAATGTGGATAATGTATGAATTAAATAAAGGGTGTACATATACATATACATATACATATACATATATATTTTTCTTACATACAAACACATGGGCATTAGTTTTAGATGGGATACGCCCAACATACTATCCTTATAAGTAAAAGGACAAACTATTTTGATCCAGATATTTTAAATCCGAACTCGACGTACCCTTACTTAAAGGGAATTTGTTTAACTCTTTTAAAGCCAAAATGATATGCCCTGACAGTATTTTATATGGGAAACTAAACAAAACATAAGCAGTTCATACATAATCACACATTGAAGCTCGAAGGTCAACAATAATCTACGGATCCTTGATACTGGAGTGCCTAACACCTCCCCTAGCGGATCACCAGAACCCTTACCTAGAACTATGGATTACGAAGGATTTTTTACTATATTTGAATAAACCCTTCACCACTGGTTTTCCTAATTTTCTAAAAATTAGGTGGCGACTCTTTTAAAACAAAGTTCGTAAGAGCACCAACAAGTTCGTAGTAGCTTTTATGCACCAGCGTAAATGCGAATCGTTACACCCACCCGACGCTAGAAGGTGACCAGTCGAACGAAACTATGTGCTTGCTGTTAGACACTTCCCCAATATTCTTCAACGAAAGCCAAGAAGTAGAACAAGCTCTAACCATGCTAACAAGGGTTGTTATCTTTTTGTCGACCGAAAGATACTCATTTTGAAAAAAGCATTATTACGCCATATCCAAATTTTCCAACAGGTGTATCCGAAGAAGATTCTCCAAACATTTTCTATAAATCCCTTGAATTTAGACATTAAATTGTCAGTAAGCCAATCATGGATACCAAGAGTAAAGAACCGAGACATGTCATTTAGATCAAGAATGCGAACCTAGATAGCCCGAACATGAATGCAATCCCCCAAAACATACAACACAGACTCCTCCTCTGCTCCACAAGCCGTGCAAGTACCCTCTAAAGTAAGATGTATGTGATATCTCTCCAAATTTGTAAGGATTCTACCTTTTCCACACAACTAAAGGAACACTCAAATTTTTTCAGGCTCGGACCAACCCCAGATTAATTTCTAGATTCTATCAGAAAGAAGATGCTCAGAATTGCTAAGAACCTCATACATCGAGAAAACTGTGAAGGCACCTCTAGTACTATTTCTTCAAAAAAATTCATCTTCCCCCAGTTGTACACTAGGAGGCGAAAAATTTCCATGTAATTCCACTACTTGTTGTGGAACATAGAGAGAAAGGAGCTGCAAATTCCAGACTTCATTATGCCCAACAACATCCACTAACCTCCAATGCAAAATATGATCAGGAATAAAATTATCAACAACCTCAATTAAAGGTTTATCCATCAAACAAATTTCATACCAAAATGAGCAATTCTTACCATGAGTAATTGACAAACAAATATTATAACGGCCAAAGCTTGCACATACGATTCCATAAGGTTGTACCCCGAGAAGAAGGAAAAATCAAAGGCAGAGGCTTTCTTTTGATCCCATATTTTCCTTCTAACACTGAGACCCATAAAGCCTGAGGTACTGTGATAAATCTCCAACACAACTTGGAAATAAAAGCATCATTAAATTTGCTCAGAATTTTGATGTCAAGACCTCCTTTCTCCTTTTACAAGTGAAGTTAGTCCAAGCAGTCCCGCCAAAGAACCCAAATTCCTCCAGAAAATCCATGTGCCTCAACCCGAAAAGAGCGAGGAAAACCAATTCTTTTAATGGCTTTATCCGCTTGAACACCACTGATTCTGGTTTCTAGGAGAACTAAAAAAGATATAGAGTATTGGCTAATCATATCCCGAATATAATTAATCTTGGTGGCTAAGCCCAATCTTTGACAATTCCAAATAAATGACTTAAAATCCATGAACAAAATATAGAAAAGAAAGAACTAGCACATATGTGCATCAACAAGTCAAGTAGAAACTATGATTCCAAAGGATGAACCTCCAAGAGCAGAAATATCAAATGACCATATCAATATGAGACTGCAAAACATCTGTTATCGAGACATTCTCTACATCAGCAGAGTTAAGAGACCGAATTTGGTGGGAGTGACCAACCTTTTTAGACTGTAGATTAGGAGGTTTGCTACCACTAAATTTGGAGGTGGCCAATTTAGTGGATTTATTAATACCTTTGTCACAAATAGCAATCGAGTTATTCTTTGACTGAGGTAATGGCAGGCGTGGAGTTGTCACCGCTGTCTAGGACTGAAGAAACTAAATTTGGCACTGTGGAAAACCTAGGCAGAGCACTGGTGTTGTCCTGAAAAGACTAATTATGGTCCATCATATTGTCCATAGAAATCGAATCTGTGTCAACAATTGTCTCATTCACTTCAACATCAATCGCGCTATTTTCGTTTAGATGCTCAACCACCCTAGGAGAACACTTAGAGGGACCCTTTTTGTTTCCTTTTGGTGACTTTTGCGCAAATTGAAATGACTGAGATTGCAAATCAGAATTATTTGTATCACTGGAAAACACTTCATTTTCATACAACGGATTCTTAACAGTTTGATCTTCTACCTCCAAACCATCTAAGGCTACAAATCGAGAGGTGTTAGAATCATATTTAGCTCTTTTGTTACTTGTTGCTTGCTTTTCACTATTTCTGCCACTAGATTCCATGGACGACGTTGCACTATCATCCGGGGACCATAAATACTATCCTCTGTAGGGCCAATTTCTCCACCACCTCCACCAGAATTAGCGGCTTTGTCTTATTCGTTTGGAGGTTTATTCACATTAGCAGATAACCCCACAAAGATTAATGGTGTGCCCAAATTTTACCACAATGAAAATAAATATTTGGTATCCTCGTATGCAACTTTTTGAATTTTTCCTTTAAACTAAAAATAAGAGATTAAGGTTTAGTCAGATTCACCTCCACCGCAATCTTAGCAAAACATTCCCTATCACACTGAGCAGTATTGTAATCGATTTTAACAAGACGACCAATTTTATTTCCAAGCACTCTCAAAATCTTCTTGTGGTATAAGTGGATGGGAAGCCCTGGAAAGGGAACCAAAGCAACAATAGAATTAATTAGATCATCTGTCACAGAAAAATCTGGTTTCCATGGTTTAACGACCAAATAATGACCTAGAACAGTCCACGGTCCATCCAACAAAACATGCATGTAGTTATCTTTGGAATCAAACTGTACTAGGTAATAATTCCGTTCAAGATCAATCACTTTCCATCCTTTTTTAGGCTTTCATAATTTTTCAGCCTTTTCACGAAAATTCAGAAAGCCAATTTCCTTGCCCAGCATTTTCACCACTACAGATTGTTGCCAAGATTTTAGAATTTTCTTTTCGAAATCCTCATCCACTTTCATGGTGAAAGAGTGTTTCTTATCGTGGAAAACTACTTTTGGATTCCCTTCGTCACCATCCGTGGAGTCGGAAAAATCTGCCTCATCATCGGAGTCTACCTCAGTCATAGCATAATCTGAAGCTTAAGGATAATTCCCATCCTCAAGAGTAGTGTTAACATCATTAGGTTTTGAGAATGAAGAGCATCCCTGTATGAAGGACCCTCTGATTTCAAGGGAATAGTAATCGTGGAAGGAGATTGTTCTATAGGGTTCAGAGAGTGACATTGCTTTTTGCATGAACGGTCATTGGGCGGAGACAGAGGAGGAAGCTTGTTCAAGCCATGTTCGTCGATCGCTAGGGTTCAGTGGAAAGAGAAGTGTGAGAAATTATTGGAGGGAGTAGATTTTAACACAGTCGTGTATACAACCAGCTACAGAATCTTTTAATTTATTTATGTACAACTATATGGAAATTGTGAATGAATGAAATCATCCAGAATTTTTTACATTCTTGTTTCTTTATTCTTTGCTTTCCAAGAAGTATTGCAAAGCACACTATGTAAGTAACTAACCAAGATTAATAAGCATTTTTTTAAGGGAAAGACAGATAACATATTTGCCTTGCAGTATATGTTTGTACATTACATACTATAGTTGTAAAAATTCGGTTTGATTTGTGAGTGACCAACAACACAACTAGATTGCATATGGTTAACACCAACAACAATAACATACCTAGTGTAATCTTACTAGTGGAGTCTTGGGAGGGTAAAATGTACGCAAACTTTACCCTACCTTTGTGGGGTAGAGGATAGGTTACATGTGGTTGATTTACAAAAACTGCCTTGGAAGTAGTGATCTTTAAATTTTAAATTTACTTTTCTTCGACTTTATGATTTAATTAGTGGTAGAAATATTTACTTCCTTTTTAGTAGGGGTGGGCATTCGGATTATCGGATTGGATATGAAAATTTCTATTTGGATTTTCGATTTTCGAATTGAAGAAATTACAATTCAAATCCAATCCAAATAAACTCGTATTGGAATGGATTTTTAAAGTTCGGTTTCGGATTAATCGATTTGGATATTTTGGATTTTCGGTTTTGACTTTTGAGTATTTAAAGTAGGCTTATTAGAAGCAAAACTCATGTGCCCCAGTTGCCAAGTTACAGGTCTTAGCATAATGTGAAACTAAATATGTGGATTCAACAAAGCGTTGTTACCACTAAACCAAAAGGTATAAAGTCACATAGTCCAATTATACATTATTTCCTCTATTACATTGGAAGTTGCTTATTCTAAGAGTAGCGAAGTTAACTCCAACTTTGCAAGCTATATCAGATTAATTTAGTAGAAAATTGCATATTGGACATAAATTATAATGGATAGAGTCGCAGGGTAAATCCATTGGACCTTACGACTAATTAATATTGAGCACATTAAATCCATTGGACCTTACGACTAATTAATATTGAGCACATATAATATGGGTAAGGCTAAATAGAAGGTATAAAAAATTTGGATTTTCAGTAGTACTAAATCCGATATCCAAAAAAATTTAAAATAAAAATTGAAGTCCAATCTATAATCCAAATATTCAATGGTAGAAATATTTACTTCCTTTTTAGTCTAGGGATATTATAGAACATTTAGTTTCCTTCCAAGTTTAGTTACTACATTAATTATAGAATATTTAGTTACTACATTAATTATAGAATATTTAGTTTTCTTTTAGTTTAGTATCTATAAGGAAAATAATATACTTTTTTTTTATTCTCTTTATTTCTCTATAAATAGCGATCTAGTCTTTTATTTTTCAATACAAGAAACAATTCAAGAATCAAATACAAAGAGTTATAATTTATTTTCTCTTTAGTTTCTTCTATTCCATAACAGTAGTATCAACGCCAGGTTCATTCATCTCAATGGATTTGTGATTTCATTAAAGTTCAACCACTTTTAACCCATACCTATTTTCAACCCAATTTTAACCCTTGCTTTTATTTTTAATGCAGGGCTACTTTAAACCAATTTTAACGCAGGGCTAATTTAAACTAGTTTTAATAAATTTTTAACCCATACTATTTTTAACCGTATTCCAAATGATGTCAAATAATAATCTCTCTTTCAATGCCCCACAAACCTTCACCGGTAAAAGCTATCAAATTTGGGCAGTTAAGATGAAGTCTTATCTTGAAGCTTATGATTTGTGGGAAGTTGTAAAGGAAGATAAATGTCAAGACCTATTTTTCTTAGGCCATGCGGACACTTACCATCCCACCTCGGTAAGCGAACCCTCAACCCAACAATGAATAAATACACGAAAGAATGAATTTAAAATAGCGGAATAGAACAACTACGTAAGTCTCACGGTATATCTATATATAAGTAGTAGAAAGTGCGGAAGACAATAAACAACCCCAGGGTCTAGTCTGAATAATACAAGAGCATCTAAGGAGAATAGTACAATCTGGAATACTAATACATAAATGTCTATGTCTCTGAAATAAAAGTAAGACATATGATAGGAAAGTCTTCAGGATCAGCGGACGCCATGCTCACCTTGGAAACTCGAGAGAAAGCCGAAATGTCGATCAACCATGGGTTACAGAAGTTGATCCAAGCTGGTACTCTGCATTCATAAAAGAATACAACAAGTGCAGGTCAGTACAAACAACAGTATTGGTAGGCATCATCGGCCGACTAAGCATAGTTAACACAATTCTGAAGATAAAGCAGATAAGCAAGGAAACTAGCAAGTATAAGACAATATAATCACAACTGAGTATCTGTCATCGCCTATGTAAAGCATTTAAACCGAAATATGTCAAGTCTGAATATATCCGAACCAATCCAATCATCACAATCCAATCACCAAGCATCTCAATGTAGTCATAATGCAATGCAGTGCAATAATGGCATGAATATGATGTAATGTCATGCAAATGAGGTGTACACAAGTAATCCGGACAGAAATATTGACATCTCGGTAGCACAACCCAACGTGACTCGCGAAGTCTATGTGCCACCCGTCCCGGATCTTTGCACAACAGACAGATGGGACCCTAGCTAATTGCTCACAAGGGGAGTCTCACCGGCACCACCGTAGGGGACCCGCGGAGTCCATGCACTAACAACGATTTCGGGATATCATCGGAATCGACCATGCAACAACGATGCCGGAATATATCATCGGCCATCTCACAATCACTCAAGTAAAAGAGTTTGTCAAATATCAGTCTCACACAATCAACGATTCTGGAATTGAACCTCGGACATCGGCCTTCTCACAATCACTCAAGTAAAATATCAAATATCGATTTCATACAATCAACGATTTCGGAATTGATCTTCGGACATTGGCCTTTTCACAATCACTCAAATAAAAGATTTTATCAAATATCGATTTCATACAATCAACGATTTCGGAATTGATCTTCGGACATCGGCCTTTTCAGTTTACTCAATCAACGATACCGGATCATCACCGGGTATCAGCCATGCATCATGAATGTGTAAGAATGCGTGCAATGCGTATATCAATCATCAACAATCAAGTTCAATATCACAAGTACCAACAATGCGATACGCCAACAATGTATCATATCACAATACCAACAGTGGTATGCCAACAATATATTAATATCACAAGTATCAACAGTGGGTACGCCAACAACATATCCAAGTACAAATACTAACAACGGGTAAGGCAATTCTATCTCAATCAAGACGATAACACAGATTCCAATAGCTACCAACTACTCATGGCATCAAACTATCACAATGGAACAATCAAGCACACATAACGGGGTGGCTAGTCCCAACACACAACAGAGTCCAACCTAAGGCAATATCTAACCCGACTTCATACCCGAAGGTTCACATGATATCTCCGACAGTATAATCTAAATATGTGCTTCGCTGTACGAAGTCTCACCAAAGGCAAGCCATAACCTACCTAGATTACCGAACCGACCAACAACTCACTCATTTGTCTTGCCCTTCCGTTGAACCTCAGAACCAAAGTAGTCTAAGCATAATTGAATTCTATAATAGAAATCATGAAGAATGATTCCATATTGCTACTATTTCAATTCGATCAATTCTAACCCTAGAAATTGGGAAACATGCCCACAAGGGCAAAACAGGAAATTCGCAGGCAGAATACCAAATTAAGTAGTAGGCAATCATAATACAACCATTAATTGCTGATTTAGCCCAAAGATTAGCCTAATTTCTTATTTCAAGCAAAACCCCTAATTTGGGTATAAACCCTAAGTGTTCAATTCCAAAATTCAATGTTAAAAGTGGAAGATATATGATTAATAATCTTAGATTAGTCAATATCTAGCATAAATATCACCAATTTATCATTAATAATCCTAGGAACAATGTTCTTCCAAACCCTCTTCCAACTCTTTTCACCATGGGTTTATTAAGGGAAAAAGGGAATCTAACATGATAATGGGTTAAAGGAAGAATGAAGAAATGAGCAAGATTTACCTCCAAGATTCTTCGACAAATATCCTTAAGAGCAGTTTCTTCAAGCTCAACTATCGAAGTGGGAAATCATGAGGGTCTAAGGTTTATTTAAGACAGACTTAAATGAAAATACTAGCCCATCACCGCAGCATCGGTAGTGTGGCCTCTATAGCGGTCCCGCTACCGTATGCCCAATAATACCCATGGCCGCCCCAGCGGCCAACACACCTCAACAGCGGTGTCACTGTTGCGGGCATCAGATACCAACATCCCCCGAATTTTCTAAGTCTTCAATCGAAATCCCGAGTTACTCCTGAGGCCATCTGCTCACAAACTAAACACATAGACCCACACAAAAATATGTTGTGAATGCACTCATGGTCTCAAAATTTCCAACGGGGGCCTCGTTGACTGAGTCAACCCCCGATGCCTTAACTCCAATTTCACATCCCAAGTCCCAAAATGCATCCGAGTGTATTGGGAACCGAACTAAATACACATACAAGTTCTAAACGACCACCCGGACCTCTCGGAATCGACGGAAATTCGAAAAAGGTTCGTTTGCCCAAAAGTCAACTTTGGGTCAACCATTTTTCACTTTAAGCTTATATTTTCACAAAAGTTGCCCGAATTCGGTCTAGAGACCTCAGGAAGCGTGTCAACGGTCCTCTCTGGTCAAAAGTGAGCTAATTAATGCTCGGAAACGGGCGAAAGCGCCGAAGAGACTATAACGACCAAACGGGTCGTTACAATAAACCCATACAACCACTTCCTGAAATTTCTACTCCTGCCCAAATCAAAGCCCACTCAGAAGAGAAAACCAAAAAGTACAAAGCCAAAATTGTGATTTAAAATTCTGCTGTTGATTCAATTTTTTCTAAAATTATTGCATGTGAAACAACAAAACAAACTTGGGAAAAACTTGAAAAGGAATATCAAGGAAGTGACGAGGCTGACGAAATCAGATTTTGAACTTGAAAAGAGATTTTGAATCTCTTAAAATGCAAGAGGGTGAGACGATCACTCAGTATTCTGATAGAATTTCCTTGATTGTCAATAGAATCATGTTGCTTGGCGAGAATTTCAAAGATAACAGAATAGTTGAAAAAGTCCTTGTAACTATTCCTGAGAGATCTGAGTCTAAAATCTCCGCTCTAGAAGAGTCTAAAGATCTCTCTGATATCTCTCTTGCAGAATTAATAAGTGGTCTTCAAGCACAAGAGTAAAGAAGAGCTTTCAGACAAGATAAAGTTGTTGAAGGTATTTTCTATGCAAAACACCAAAAAGGAAAAGTTGACTATCCACCTTGCAAATATTGCAAAAAGAAAAACACTTAGAAAAGTTTTGTTGTTAGAGAACAGCTACAATATGTGGAAATTGCAAACAAGCAGGCCATGTTACAAAAGTGTGATGATGAGGATCAACTCTTTTAGATTGCCGCAACAGAAGCAAGGAAGAGTGCGTTTTTCAAGAACAATCAAGTCTTCAAACTCAAATTGGATACACAACTTGAGTTTGAGGGGGAATGTTAAAATTTACTTTCCTTCCACTTTATGATTTAATTAGTGGAAGTAATATTCACTTCCTTTTTATTCCAGGAATATTCTAGAATATTTATAGCCTGTTTGATCAAGCTTCTAAAATCAGCTTATTTTGAAAAATATTTTTTTTTAAAAGTGGTTTTTAAAAAAAATACTTTGTGTGAGAAGCAGTTTGTGTTTGGTCAATTAATTTAAAAAGCACTTTTGAGAAGCAATTAGCATTTGACCAAGCTTTTAGAAAGTGTTTTTAAGTGTATTTTTCTCAAAAGTGCTTTGGGGTTGCTGACACCTAATTTTTGACTTCCCATAATTTACTTTAATTACTCAGAGTCCTTGGATGATAAATAAAGTGAATCATGCATTTCAAAGGGGTCAAAGTAATTTTCATAAAATTGTTTGGATCAGCATTTCTCTCTTCTAGATTGATAAAATAATTTCCATAATATTGTGAATCATCTAGGAATTAATCGGTACATTTTATGACATTTATGAAATGTTTGTGAGATTTAATCAAAAGCAAAAAAAAAAAAAAGAATTGTTTACTTAATTGATAAATTTTCAAAAGGTCAAATTAACAAATGATTTATTCTCTTTAAATCCAAGGAGCTTGAGTAATTAAGAGAATTGACCATTTTTCCCCTCAATCTTTAATTCTGTGGGTTTGCATATGTTATATCCCGCATTTTTGTACAATTGGATAATTCAAGACAATCGCGGGAAGACTACAAGCAAGGCCCTATTTTTGTTTTGCTTGGCATATGAGTTGCTTATGAAGAATTTAGAAGCAGGAATATTAAGAAAGGTCAAGGGCATAAAGGGAAATTCGCAATATGATTCGTGGAATTATGGAGGAAGACGAAGGGCAAATTTGAAATTTGGAGAAAAACAATTTTTCATTAGTTGTAAGATCAAAATAATATATGGGCTTGGAAATTAAATGGACCACCTAGTCATCCATATGGTTGGGCTTAGGCCCATAAAGAATTAATGAATGGTATTAAAAGATGAATTAGTCATCTTAATTCCATAACTTTCTAGAGAATTCAAGAGCCAAAAAAAAAAAAAAAAGGAGCAAAACTCCATAGGCATTTCGGCCAAGGGCAAAAATTTCCAAGGAAATTGACAAAAATTTCTTCAAAAATCATTTCCTACCAATTGAAGGGCCCCTAGTAAGGTGGAGTGGTCTTTGGAGCAAGAAAAGTCCATATTCATAAGTTGGAAATTCAAGCAAGTTGGAGAATCAAAGAAGGAGGTAAGAATTTATACTCTTTTATATGTTATGGATGTATATGTATGTTGTAGTGTACAAAAATGGATGAAATTCATAAGGAATGTGAACATGGGAGTGGTGGCCGTGTGATATATGTGTGTGTGTGGAAATTATGTGCCAAGTATTTTGTTTAGTGTTTGGTTGTTATTGTTGTGAGTGTTATGTTGATAATGGAAGTTGAATGATTTTGGAAAGGTTGTAGTTCTGTATGCATAATGGTGGCCGTGTGGTGTATATTGTATGTATAGCCGTGTATATGTGTTGAATTATGAAGGAATGGTGAGCAAGTTTTATTTAGTATGTTGGTTGTTGTGTTGTGAACTTTATGTTGCAAATAAAAGCCTAATGAGCTTAGTGAAGTATTAGTAGTTGGAGGCTTGTCTTGGAAGATTATGTAAATTGAAATTATGTCCTTACATGTATGGAAGATAATGATATTAGTATGGTGTTGTTGGAATATATATTATAAGGTCGTTATCGTTTTTATTGGAGTTGGAAGGTTTTGAAGGAAGTGATAAATTGATTAAGTTGTTATAATATATCTTGGATTGAGTATGGAAATTGTTAGTATGGTTGTTGATATTATGATTGATAGTTTGGCCGGGTTGAATTCCCGGATTGTTGTTGATGAGAATTGGCTAAGTTGATCTTTGGGAATCATGTATTTACAGGGGAAGTGCTGCCGAAATTTCGGTAGCCAAGTATTATCTTAAGATTCCAATTCCAAATGTTCTAACCAAAGTTGGTAAATGTGACCAATTTGTAGATTTTGGCGGATTTGCAACTTGAATTTGGAACAGCATAAGGAGCGGAAAGAGGTATGTAAGGCTTCACCCTTCTTTCTACGGCATGTTTTAGACGTAATATGTTGGATATGAGCCTCGGAGACAACCCTATTCTCCGGAATTCGTACCTAAAGTTTCCCCTTTTTCATTCAGTAGAATTGAATTAAAATTGTGTAAAATGTTGGAAGAACTTCCTAAACCTCTAGAACTCGCATAAATAGGACCCGACCACCTTGAAACCCTCACAAGTAACGCCATGACATGTAACATATGTAAATTTGGTACACCGCCTCATTTGACCCGAGGTGGGCCCATTGTTCCCGGATTTTCCTTATTGTTACGCTTGACTTACTTTGAAGTTGAATCCGAAAGAAACCTTTGATCCTTATTCCGTTATCAAATGACAAGTACTATACCTATTCCAACGAGAATACTTCTATGATGATAATGATAACGATGATGTTAGAAAAGAGAATATGCCTATGATAAGTATGACCAGAATGATTCCACGACCAAGATTTCTAAGCAAAGGATTCAATGTGAATACGAAGGTGACAAACTAGTTCTTGATTCTTATCTCTATTTCTTAGCTATGACACTATGTTCTAAGGATTTCAAAGCCTATGAATTGACGTCTATGATGCCTATGATTTCATACTACGTTTTTCTTCTAGTACTATTCTTCGTTGGTAGTCTCGCCTTAAAATACTCGTTCCTTCAAGGTGAGACAAAGCGGTCACGGTTATTCCATAATGCAATCGGAGGTCACCGACCTTACGTCACTCCTATGGATATATGATTTTCTTTGGGCTCTCTTGCATGCTTATATGATATATATATATATATCTATGAAATATGTATATAAACATGGGGTGGGGCGAAGGGATACATGGGGATGGGAAGGGAAACATGTTTCACTGCCACCTGGTCAGCTGGCTTATCATCCCGGACGCGGGATGCCCGGACGCGGGATATAGATATATATATGGGCGAGCCGATGTATTTCGGTGCAATGTGGGCGAGCCGACATTGTTCGGTGCTATGATATTACATAATATACTATGATATGCTATGACATGTTACATTGTGAAATAAGCTCTATTTTCTATGAACATGAAAAAGAAATGTTTTCAAAGACAGCCAAGCATGCATGGTATCCGGCCTGAAAAGGCAGTCCTATGTACAGGTTACTTTCTTGTCTCATTATATGTCTATGACTCCATGATATTGGTAATCATAATCTATGTTCCTGTTTTTATTAATTTCCATGCCTTACATACTCGGTACACTATTCGTACTGACGTCCCTTCTTGTGGACGCTGCGTTTCATGCCGCGCAGGTCAGCAGGTAGACGGACCTGATTCCTAGGAGTTCTATCAGCAGTAGTGACAGCGCTCCAGTTGTCCCGGAGCCTCAGTCCCTTGGTACTATTTTGTGTATATATTCGGGCACAGCAGTATTCGGCCCTTCCTATGTATATGTGTACTATGTTTAGAGGCTCGTAGACAGATATGTACAGTTAGATGTTTTGTACTTTTGATGGTCCTCGTCGTTGTATAAGGTGCTAGTAAAATTTGTTAGCCTATGTTTATAAGTATGCTACTAATGTTAATGTTTAGTAACAAAAAAATATGTGGTATAGTTCATGCGGCCCGCTCAGTAATAGAGGTAAGATGATAGATAAGGGGTGCTCGGTACAAGTATCGGGTACCCGTCGCGGCCCTAGTTGGGTCGTGACAGCATAATTGGTTGAAATTAATAAATTATTTTTAGTATCTAATTAGGTTATTTAATCAATTAGAGGGTCATCATTGCAAATTGGTTTTAATTACTAATTGTTTACATGATGGCCACAATTGAATTAATCAATTCATTGTTTAAGACAATTGGGGTCATAATTATAATTTAACCTTTGAGTGACTTTAATTGAAATGATCAAATCCATTGGCAAATCAATTGAGGTCATTAGTGCAAATTTAGTTTTAACTAGTTAATTAGGATAAATACGACCATAAGTGAAATAATTAATTAGATTAAGATTAATTAGGGATATTATTGCAATTGGCTAATAACGGGGTTAAAAGCGCAACAATCATTTAGTTTTAAAACCAATTGAGGCCATGTTTGCAAAAATGAACTTACTAATCGTATCCTAAATTAATTACGTCTTAATTTGATTATAACCACATGCTACGGTTAATAATTGGTTGTTTTAAATGTTTACCTATTTTATTTAATTACCCCTCCTACCCCTATATGCATATATGCATCAAATATGCATAGATATATTTACGTAGTATACATTTAGGAGACCCCCCCTCCTCTTTCTTTAAAACTGGACCAAGGCCCAGTCCAAGTCGGACTGACCCGGCGCAGTGCAACAACAAAAGGGGGCAAACCCCATATGCCCCTTCATTTTCACAAAACACACGCCAAACACACCATTTCCTTTATCCCCTTCTCTCCCTTTCCTCTTCGATGAAACACTAGGGAGCGTCGCCTCACTTTCTTCTCTCTTCTCGCCTAAAAATGGTAAAAACACAGAGGAGTTCAGACGTTGTGCAGTTGTGTGTGTTCGTTTGTGGAAAAAATTTAATGTTCCCACTCGTTTTTATCCAAACAACGCCTACAAGGTAAATTACACTCTTATTTTTCACTTTTCTCAGTCAAAATGTACAGATTATGACGTTGTTGTTGTTGTTTTCGAATTTTCAAAGCTTAATTCAGATTGGTTCTTGAAGTAGTGTCAAGGATCGATCTAGAACTAGATTAATCTGACCGTATATATTTGTTTTCTTCAATCCAAATCGTTGAATCTATAGATAAACGTTTTTACACCTAGAAATCAGGTTGTCCCACATCGATGCCTCAATGGTTTGGGATAACCTGGGGTTCTATAAAATAGAACCCCAACCCTTGCTATTTCACAAGTTTTCAGAATCCTAAAAGCTTGAGATTTGAATTTAAAAATTCGAAACTTGAGCTTACCAGTATAATGTTAGGCTTTAACTTTAAGGTTGAAGTCTTTCTAGTTCTAAAATTTATTTTCTTTGTGTTTTGTGTGGCTGAATGTGGGATTTGGAAGCATAAAGGGTCTTCAAATCCATTTTTGTACACGGCTGCGCATAAAAAAGGTAACCCTTTAATCTTGTTATTTATTTTGTTATTTTTAGTAGTTCTGTTATGTGATAATACCTTGTTTTTGCTATTAGTTTATTTTGGTTTGATTAGTGGTAATTTGCTGCCTTAGTAGTGCTTAAAGTTCATCAGGAATTTGAGATAGATGTTATACTCTTGTCCTCGCTAATTATGTGGTTTAGCCTGAATAGTTGTTGTTTGTATGAACTAAGTGTGTGTGCGCCTGGATAATGTTCCTAATGTTGCTCCATCTGTGAAAAGGTATAAACTGATGTGTGCTTTATTAGATGCTAAGGCTCTGTTTGGTTGTCCTTCCTTTAAACATAATGAAGTATAGTTAAGCATAGTTATATGATTGACATTAGTGACTTTAGTAACTTTCTAGGTTAATGCTAATCCTGTTAACGAGTATGAGATTACTAGAAAACTGTAATGATCCAAGTTGAATAGTTTAAGGTATTAATGAGGATTGAATAAGTTCACTTTGGCAGTATATTTGAATACAGAGATTTAGTTCTAGTTATTTAGATGACACAGAGGTCATTACATGACTGTTTGAGCATTAACTTGCATTGTAGGAGTTGTTAATGAGACTGATTAGCTTTAGGTGCCTATATGACATGTTTATAAGATCACTACTTGACTATTTGTCCTCTTAATGTAGTGATACTTGTTTGTAAAGTCCAATGGCTTAAGCAAAACTTTTAAAGGTTGTTGTATGACCCCTGTCTTGGACTTTGAGTGTGTTTGTAGCTCTTACCTGTCTAGCTTGTGCTACTTCTCTTCTTAAGCTGTGATACTGTGATACTTTAAACCTGTATCCCTAAATTGGAAGCATCTTAACTCTGCATATGATAATCTATGTATGAAATGCTCTTTCTATTCTTGATATCTGTTGATACTGAGTTGTTGTATAATGTGAAGTCCTGGCACTTTCTGTAATTTGCTTCTGTACTTACTAATTTGGTGGGATTATGATATGTAATAGCTCATTGTTTTGATGACAAGAATGATTAAGGGTGGGGTTAATAAGTGAGAATTGATTAAGCTAAGAAAAGCATGCTATATTTAGTGTATGTGGGAATTCCATGTCCAATTCAGATATTTGTCTAACTTTATTTAAAAACTGAAGAAAAACCAATCTGAAAATGGAATATTAAGATTACTGATGTCTTGCTAGGAGGCTATAAAAGCTTAAGACCTCAATTTGACCATGACTTTTAGGCTGAACTTGACTAGAGAAGTTAGTTGGCCTTATTATTGATTCTTAGGTTGGTTGATTGATAGGAAAATGGAACGAGAGAGTCTGTATGAATGAGTTTTAAGTCACGTAACCTTGAGAAAGTCTTTTAAAGGAACCTTGGAGTAGGGATTGGGAAGAACCAAGATCAAACATGGTTCATAGTACCTTTCCCTCAAATAAAGGGTGCCATGGCATGCCTCAAAGGACTGTGGGGCATATGTGCACTATGCATGCCTTCCTGATTCCTATTGTTATCAATAAACCAAGGAAAAAGAGGGGTAAGTTTGAAACTGTTTTGTATAGGCTGTGTTTGATAAAGCTTAATAGATGAATTGTGTGTAAAGGGATTGATTTTGGACTAGAAGAAAGGGATTTAATCAAGAAGGGAGTTTGGATGCTAGATTGATTCAGGGAGAGAATAAAAGACCAAGAGATCATGGAGACTCCTTAAAATCCCTCATGCTAGTTGTCTTCCCTTTTTGAGATACTGATAGTACTTAAGTACATAACTGTTTTGCTTATTTCGTTCATATTTCATTGCAATCACAGCATGCTTGAAGTTCTGAATCATCATCTGTGCATCTTTTCCATCCATTTAATCTTGATTGAGACCTCAAAGGTCATCTCTGTGACATTCCTCAAAAACTGAAGTCTGATTGCATTTTATTACTATCAAACTGCCTCTGTCTATTCATGTTACAAGCCCCCATGATCTTGAGTATTATTGCTAAATGCCTGCTTTGGTTCAAATATGACATTGTTTCTGTGTTAAGTCCATTAGAAAGTTCCTAAGGTTGACAAGTAGGAATTTTTGTGATTAATCAATATGTGAAAGCCCTCCCCATGGTCTGCCCTGTTTTTCCCTGCCATGAAGTTTGTTTCCTTTATATATATGTGCCTCCCCTCTTTTTCTCTGCCATGAAATTTGTTTCCCTTGTATATATGTGCCAATTTCCACTTCTGCTAGGAGGGAGTAATTTGTCAAGTCTGAAGGTCTGCGTGAACCCCTACATTGTCTGAATATGCTTAAAAAATCGACACCTGATCCTATAAAATTAGTTAGCATTGCATGAAAAGGGGATAAAGATTAAGTAAAGAGTAGATCTTAACCTCGAAGCCATAGGAACTGAATTATCTGGACCATAAGAATCATTCAGGATCTTTGCATTCATGGTATAACTGATCACTTACCCTATGCCATATCATTCAATTGAATCATAATCAAATTTGTGTATGCATTGTGTGTTTCTACCAAATTTGGCTAAGGCATGATGATTGTTGTCATGATTCTGATTATTTGAACCTGCTTATGTCTTGTCCAGTCTGTGATGCTTGTTTGAACTAAAGATCCTACATTTGGTATTAGAATAAACTTAAATTTCAAGACCAACTTTCATGGCTGTGCCTTTTGGTTGCAAGCATGTTGGCCTACTGGTTAACAGAATTACATTAAGTATTAGTATATCCCTATACTTGTCATAATAAGTTGCTAAAACCTGAACCTAGGGACTGAACTTGTGCGTTAGGAATGACTTTAACTTGGTTTTGGGAATAACTCATTTGATCTACTAATGGTAAGTATGGGATTAGAACTTGCTTAAGAGTTAGACATACATAGGATATACATTAAGTTACCAAGAAAAAGGGAGGGTATATATTAGATATACATTAGATATACACTGAATATATACTTGGATTGGGTTTTGTTTGGAAAGAGGACGGGACTAGCCCAATAAGGATAGTGTGCCTTCTTTGTTAGAGCCCAGAAATAAAGAAGGCTTGAATATAGTTTGCTTTTGTTATTAGGGCCCAATATTGTATATTTGTATGTATACTGTTTCTGTCTGTAACCTGTGCATGTGTGTGTGTGTGTGTGTGTATCTATATAACCGCGTCCCTCTTTTTCTCCTCCTCACTTCACGTCTATATGGGCCAAAACTAGCCTACCTTTTGGTCTAAAATCTGAACCTAGGGACTGAACTTGTGCGTTAGGAATGACTTTAACTTGGTTTTGGGAATAACTCATTTGATCTACTAATGGTAAGTATGGGATTAGAACTTGCTTAAGAGTTAGACATACATAGGATATACATTAAGTTTCCAAGAAAAAGGGAGGGTATATATTAGATATACACTGAATATATACTTGGATTGGGTTTTGTTTGGAAAGAGGACGGGCCTAGCCCAATAAGGATAGTGTGCCTTCTTTGTTAGAGCCCAGAAATAAAGAAGGCTTGAATATAGTTTGCTTTTGTTATTAGGCCCAATATTGTATATTTGTATGTATACTGTTTCTGTTTGTAACCTGTGCATATATATATATATATATATATATATATATATATATATATATATATATATATATATATATATCATGTAGAAGTATAATTAATTATGTGATAAGTTCAGTAACTATAAACTAACCGCGTCCCTCTTTTTCTCCTCCTCACTTCACGTCCATTTAGGCCAAAACCAGCCTACAAAGGCCTAACAGGCGAATTCTTTCAATATCAATCGAGTCCGAAAAAGAATAAGAAAGGGAAGCAAATATTGTACGCATAGAAGGCCCAGCCACGGGTGAAAATGGCCAACCCCTAGTGTTATATCCTATTTTAACCGGAGTCAAAATAGTTTACAACATCCCGGTAATTTTGGAATTAATTAAAGTTAAGAGTCGCCACCTAATTATTTACGGTGAATTAGGACACCTAAAGTTCATTAAAGTTATTTTTAAAGTTAATTCCGTTTAAGGTCTACAAAACTTAAGGTAGAGATAAGGGTTCAACTAATCTAGAGGGAAGGTATTAGGCATCCTCTAAGATTCATTAATAATGGTTAACCGATCGGACTTAAAGTTAATTAATTAAGGCTAAAAATGTAAATGTAACATTTTATAACATTTAAGAAATATTTTTTTATAAGTATTGCTAAAGTTATGGATAGATATAGAAGAATGTTATTTAAATTAGAATAAAGTAGTAGTTTACAGAAGAAGGACTTTAATCATATAAAAAAAATAGACTGGATTAGTCAATACGTTAATAGGAACTCAATGATCTATTACTAATTCATTTTTAACTGTTTAGCTTATTAAGTAACAAATAAAATCGAAAAGGCAATGAACAAATTAATTTCTTACTATTATGTGAAAAGTTTTCTGAAAAATATAACTACCTCTTTATGAAAGTTGGGGCCTTGTTTGGGAACATAAAGATATAACTAAAGTTTGGAAAAGATTCATCACTTATTAGAAATGGTCATTTATAGCCAATAAAAGAAATACCCAGACAACTAAAAAAGGGATTTATAAAATAATGCTAGGACTCTAACTTGAGGTATGTGAATGGTTTTGAAATCGGACTCAATTCCTTAGCAAATATCGATTGGTTTAATTATACATTTAAAGTTAATCGCATGCTAATCTTAAACCATTATATCATGTATTAAGAGCAGCAAACACACACCCAAAGAAATCATTCAAAACACCCATTCAAACAAAACAATAAGCAGAGTAAAGAGTTGAGAGTTAAAAAAAGAAAAAGGGAATCGCCATGGGCGAGCCTCAACCGAATTTCATTGTTTTCTTGCTGTGGGATGAAATTAAGGAATAAGGAACGGTCGACTCCATGCACGGGCGATGTATTAATGCCGAGTCTCAATTTGGAGACTCCGTTTTGAGCGAGTCTAGAATTGGGACTCCATTTTCTCCGATGTGTACATGTAAAAAAAAAAGATAAAGATTAGTGACAAGGAAAATTTACCCGAGGATATCATGGTTTAAATGCATACATAACATGAATTTAACTTGACCACGTAGGTACTGATTTGTTTTAGTTAATTCTCATGACACAACAAAACCGAACCCAGATTATAAATAATTTACACGTCAGGGACAGCAATAAAATGGTAGCAATTCAACAACCATAAGTAGCGATTTTTCCCAAACTAGGTGTCAGAATAGAGAATCTGCTCAGTCCAGTATAGCAACACAATTTGCTCAAAATTTATAACAGCAAATTGTTCCTAGGACCACAAGTTATCTGCCCTTAAGGACACACCACAACCCAAATGAAACAAAACTTATCTATAAATGAGCATCATAAACCAGACCAGTTCCTCTAATAATGCAACAATCTTTCCTACGAAAATTGATACTTCGAACCAGCAAATAGCCATAACAATGACAAAGTGCAATAACCTCTGAAGTGTAGCATTTATCAAATTAGTACTATTTCATAGCAAACAACAAACAACCACAGTTCATAGTAGACTAGCTGAATTTAGAAAAGTAAACAACATAACACAACAAAGAGAAAGAGATGCAAACATACTAGCAAACTCAACATTTTCTCCACGCAACAACCTGGAGAAAGAAACAGAATTTTAAAAAGGGAGGGATAGTAGTTCATGTCCTACACATAAGGATTGAGAGGGAAAAGATTAACCGAGTAATCCAAATAAAACTTAACTCACATAAAAGTTGAAAACAGGACATAAGTGAATGTTTAAAGAGAAAGGAGGCTTGCAATTTTTAACAGAAACTTTAGCCAAAATACTTATCATTTATCGAAGAAAAATCATCCTTAGTTTAATTTCATATAGAAGGGAAGAGAAAGCAAACTGGAGAACATCTAACTAAACAAACTTAGCTTATATTTGAACTCAAGAATTCTATAAAGGAATGCATATTTAGATTGACGCCTAATTGATACTTTCTTTCAGTCGCTGCTCGATGCACGACTTATAGCAGTCAACTGAGTGAATACACCCATAACTTCTAATAAATTCTTCGAACCACAACCCGCTAATTTAATTTCTGAACCTTTTTATCTATGGAATCCAGGGGATATGAATGCCCAGGATTTACACGACTATGCTAGGTAGAAAACATTTAGAAGTGAAACATGCTATAGAAATTAAAGGGAATAAACTCCAACAGTGTCCCTTTTTGACATAGTATGACAGCAACCACGTTAGCAAAGAAATCATTGCATACGACCATCAATCTTGTTCAAGTATATACAAGATATACATGATGTAATTGGTAAAATTCCTTTCATAAGTAACTAACAATTGAGTGTCATACATGAACGACTCCAATTAAGCTTAACCATCTAAACAACCAATTAAGCTAACACATATAATCTTATTAAGGCAGATTAACTACATCATATAGCTCCTACATCTCGAACAAGCTGAATTAGTAAGACATACTTAGCAAAGTAGCTAATTATCATGCCAAATCAGGATCATAGTAAATCAAAATAGTTCTAACTATATGATTTCACGTAGAACAGAACTAATCCAGAGGGAGAAGGAGGATTTCTGACCTTTTCCGTGTACAGTGAAATGGGGCGTCGGGTCTCGAATCTACACTCGACTACGACGAACGATTCGAACCTCAGATTGAAACGAACCAGAAAATTTTGTGTCTAGAAAATGTTCAAGAACGGCTAAAAGTAATTTATCAACTCGCATAAAATTTAGGGGTAAGCCAACGAACCAGAAAAAAAAACTCCCCAGCTGAGGACAATAGGGTAGTATTTATAGGAGATAAAGACTAGGGTTTTAGTTTTTGAACTCGAGATTTTGGCCGGGATTTGAAGCGGGATAGCCGTTTAAAATAAAAAACCGAATCTCTAAAGTTGATTTCTTCCTCAAAAATCAGAAAGTGTTTTGGCCCTTTGTGTGGTGATCGTTGAAGATAGGAGAGAGGGAGACGTTTATTGGATGTTGATCTGGAGATATTCGAAAATGGGTCTGTTTAAAATCTCCCATGGCTGTGGCAATATAACTTCTTGTTTGAAAGAGGAAAGGATGAGGGAGTGAGGCGTGAAGAGAGAGCTGTGCATATTGCACGAAAATGGGGTGGCAAGATCTGCCATGGCTGAAAGCAAGTCTGTGTTTTGCTAAATGGAGGAAGAAGATGATGAAGTGCGGCTGTGTCTTTTGTTTTTGCTTAGGGTAAATGAATAAGAACAAAAGGTGGGTCGGGTCGTTGCTAAAGATGTGGGCTGGACTGGGTGTTTGTTGAGCTAGCCGAATTGGTAAGTGGGTAGGGCTGGTCGAATAAGTTGTTGTGGGCTGCTCCGTTTGGGCCATAATTTGGTTGAAATATCATGGCCTTCCTCCTTTATTTAAATTATTATTTGGGCTTCTAATTTAATAACTAGTACAATTAATAGTAATTAATATATAGAAAGTAAGGATTTACTGAAGTGTTGATTTGTAATTAATTTAACGAGTCCAAAATTCGAAAATAAAAATGACAACGAACCATTTTGAAATTTGTGATAAAGTAATGCTAGTAATGTTGATAGTGAAAATGAAAGTAACGATATTAATAGTAATGAAAAATAAAAATAGTAGTGAAAACAAAGTATTTAGTTCGTTAATAATTTTAGAAGCCCAAGGAAATAAATTAGAATAAAGGAGGGACAAAATTAAGTGTCAACACCTAGCCTTCCCTTTCTCTTTATTTATTTATTTGCACTGTCTTTCATGTGTAAATTAGTTGTATTCTTGTCACAACCCGACCCGAAGGCCATGACGGGCACCTGGTGCTAACCCACCCGAGTACCTCTTATGGTACATTCGTATTCACATCTAGGTGGACCACATAGCTTACTCATGATTGTTATACATCAATAATGCTAAACTCATTGGGCAACAACACCTTTATACCATCATTAACAACTATGCCTACATCAATATACATAAGCCGACGAGGCCATCAAAATGATATACAAAATATAAGCCGACAAGGCTTCAAGACATCTAACCATATACAACTGTCTACGAGCCTCTAAGAAGAGTAGGTAACATCACATAGGCGGGACAGGACCCCGCCGTGCCCATGTATGTACACAAAAGAATAATACCAAAAGCTATAGCTCCGGATGAAATGGAGCTCCTCTAAGTAGTCCCTGAATAAGAAAGCTATGGATCAAGCCTGTCTCCCTGGCCACCTGCGGCATAACGCAGCGTCCACAAACAAAAGGACGTCAGTACAAAGATTGTACTGAGTATGTAAAGCATAATCAACATCATAATAGGAGCATAAGAAACAGCATAAGATGGGAGAATCGGGAGATAGTAGAGCCATCATCATAATTACTTACTTACTTGTATTTCGTAGGGACCTTCCATTTCTAATGCGTGCTCGTGTACACACATATAAACATACACACATATATCTACATCCGTATCCATATTCATATCCGTATTCATATACATATCCATATCCATAGCATACCCGACCATGGAGGTTCGGTGGTTTCACATACCCGGCTATGACAAGGCTCGGTGATTATACATACCTGGCCCTACCAAGGCTCAGTGTCATCCGTACCCAACTGCAGTGGTGTGCGCGCAATAGATATCATACCCGGCCATGTAAGCTCGGTGTTACATAATAGTCATACATACTTAGACACGTATACTTAAGAGTCCATAAGCATCATTACCATTATCGTTTTTGTTACGTCTATCCTTGAAGGATCAACTATCATATAAAGGATGCAATGGAATCATGAAAGTATCGAGGATCATGAGCTTTAGTAGCTTTGGAGATAGAATCATTTGGAGGGCATTATAGAACTCATGAAAGGATACATATATATAGCCAAGGAACCATGCCTTATTGAAAGAAGGATTAGCCTTACATACCTCTTTGTCTTCTCAACTATCTAACGTTCACCGTGGAAGCTTGAATAATCTACATTTAGAAGGATTCATGCCATGATTAAGCCTTAATGATACTCTTAAATTCAAACTAGAATAGTTCATAGTCTAATGAAAATTGGGCAGCAGTTCCACTATTTCGTCTAACTTCCACCATATCACAAAACAACTCCCAACAACCACAATAACATCCATAATACACTCATAATATCCAATTCAAGTAATCACATTACATTAAGCCTTCAATATTCACCCCCATGTTCAACTCATCTAGCAACTTCACACTCATTTTAGCACATTTTTCATATAACGCTTCTTCATCACCATTACTACCTTCCATAACATGGTTATATCCATATCATACTAAGAATCATGACTCCATATAGATTACTACTCATAAACATCATAAAAGCTACATTTAGACTTCCTTTTCTACTTTCTTCTTCTACCCTAGTCTTTCAACCTCTCCATAGTCCAAATAACATGAAATAATCATAAAACTTACCTTTGATTGAGTAGGAATAACCCTTGGATGGAAATAGTTCACTTGAAGAAAAACCCTAGCTTCAATCCATAAAGTTTTCTTGACTCTAGCAACCCCCAAGAGCTTCCTTATACTTGATTCCCTTGGATTAATGATATGAGCCTTTGATTTCCCTTGGATTCTTGTATATGAAATGTATGGAATGTTTTAGAGACTTGGAGAGAAGTGGTGAAGTGTGAAAAATGAAAATAATGAAGTGGGATCACATTTATATACTTGAAAATAACTCAGCCCGTGGGGTGTTATACGGACACTTATACGGTCCGTATAACATTGTACGGTCTGTATAAGTAGCCGTGGTTCACCGTCATGAAAAACATCTTCCTGCTGGGGGTTATACGGACCCCTTATACGGACCGTATAAGTAGTTGTATAACTCCACTTCCCTGAAATGGTTTCCGTCGTTTCGTTTGATCTCCAATCCTTATGGAACCTTCTTAAAACTTGTTTAACACTTCATTACCAATCTAAGGAGAGTTACAACTCTCCTTTAGGATATCATTAAGTAAACATTAGCTCGGTACTTTACGAAACTTTCCAAAACACAACATATACTTTGCCCTTCTTAAGGAACTTTCTCCTCTTACTTCCAACATCTTTGAAATCTTAACTAGGATCGTTAAATAACCTTTCTTACTTATAAAAACATCGTATTCATCTCACCTTGCAATAGTTTATTTATCACATGATGACATGAAATTTTTCCGAGGTGTAACAATTCTGTATTTGTAAAAGTTGTAAAACTCATATATATTATTGGAATTCTTTATTGTTTAAACTAGTCGTCTTAGGACAGCAGTGCTTGTGCCCTTTAGTTCGACTTTAGGTCCCCCAAAAATGACTTTTAAAACCTGAACTTAATATGAATAATATTCAAGTAAAAATGGTCAACAAATGAACCCGTTTCGATAAAAGCTAAAAATGAGGATTACGCTATTATGGACATGGCTATATTTTTCTTGAGTAAAAACCAAACCGAATTTTGAAATCAAAGAATGCATCTTCTTTTGTAGGTTAAACTCAGTTTTATTTTCTGAATCCAAACAAGCAATAAATTAAAAGATATGGGCCGAGCCCAGTACTGAGAAAGCAAGAACTTTGAGGCTGAGGTCCAGCTGAAAAACCAACACATCTTCTTGGACTGCACTGAATTAATTTTCAGAAATGAGAAATAATAATGAAAATTTGGGCCGAGCCCACACAGAAAATGCAATCTCTTTTATCACAAGTATTGGGCCTTAAGTTTAAAATCAAGGACAAAGAAAAAGATCAGTTTTATGTATATTCATAATAAAAGCAAAACCTTTTTTATATATATACAAGTTAAAACCCATGTGGATCATTCATAAATATAAAAGTTTTAGATAGGATGTTCTAAAATGTATTAAACGGATTGACCCGAGCCACGTATGAGTCAAACACGAACGAAACGTATTTATATTCCGCACTTAAATATAAACAACTCTTCATATTTTTTACAATCGATACTATCCTTATATATAAAAGGAAACTATTTATATCCAGATATTATAAATCCGAACCTAAATACCCTATATATAAAGGGGATATATTCAATTCATTTCCAAAAAAATGATATGCAAATGACAGATTTTATAAACGCGGGAATATACACTAAATAAACAATTAATGCAAATACTCATACATTGGAATTCGAAGGTCAACCGTATAGTACGGATCCTTAATACTAGGGTGTTTAACACCTTCCCTAGGGGTTCACTAGAACCCTTACCTAGAACTTTGGATTACGAAGGTTTTTTCACGACGTATGAATAAACCCTTCAAAATTGGTTTTTCTAATTTTTTAAAAATTAGGTGGCGACTCTTCTAAAATAAAGTCCAAAAGAGCACCAATATGTTCGAAGTAGCTTTCCGAGAGCTAACCCCTCTCACGAAATGCGAACTGTAACAGGGGTCAAAGCTATTTTTTTTAGCTTCTGAAAATCTGCTTCTGCTACTCTCCAAAAGCACTTATTTTCTCTCAAATGCTTGGCGAAACACATCACTTTTCTTTTTAAAATAAGCACTTTTTGAAAAGAAAAAAAAAACTTATGGAGAAAAATAAGCTTGGCCAAACAAGCTATTAGTTTGCTTCCAAGTCTAGTTACTACATTAATTATATCATATTTAGTTTTTGTTTAATTTAGTATCTATAAGGAAAATAATATATATATTTTTTAATTTTATTCTCTTTATTTCTCCATAAATAGAGATATAGTCTTTTACTTTTCAATATAAGAAACAATTCAAAAATCAACACAAAGAGTTACAGTTTATTCTCTCTTCAATTTTCTCTTTAGTTTCTTCTATTTCATAACAGAGCTCATGGGCAAAATTTCAGGTTTAACAAGCTTTAACCAATGGGCAACACTTTTGACTTTTGAACTTGAAGATTTGCCCATGGGGCAAGCTGGGATAAAAAATCAAGACCATCCATTTTCAAGGTCATTGAGTGTAATTTCCTCGTTGCATATACCATAAAGTCATACTGATATGTGATGCGTTTATTGTTTTTCTCGCCCTTATTTACAGCTTTGAAATAAAGACGATTAGACATGATTTGTGAGTAATCTAATCAGATAGCGAGGTTGAGTATTGCATGAGTTCTTATAGATTTGTCATGACTTGCATGCCACAGTTTTAAAATTTATTTTCTCTTATTTTAGTAGTAATTTTTGAATAAATTTATTTTAACATTCTGAAATACATTTTTTTCTCTTCTCCATTTGTAATTTTGAAATCATGACAATCAGGTAGGATTTTTTAGCCAAACAACATGATAGTTGGGTCGGATGTAGCATAAGTCATATCAGTCTGTCATGACGTATAGTTACAGTTCACCAATTTTGATTTCACTTGTCGGCGTCTCTTTACCACCTCTGTTGTCCAGCTTAACAGTATTTTAGTCTAGATTTTTTTACTATACTTAAAATAATTCATTTTGCACAAATATCAAAAGCCGAGAAGAAAATTTAAATATAGGCTCAAAGTATTCCCTTTGTGCAAATCACTCACGGAATCCAGACTGTGAAACAAATGATGTATTATGGTGAAAATTTACGCACATTTGGTGTTAACACAAAACCAATAAATTCATGACATGTGTTTGTTAATAGATTTAATAGACCTTCAACATTTAGTCATGGTTGATTAACATGCATTTTCACCTTATTAAATTATTTAAGCATAGTAAATTTACACAGTTTGGTGTAAACACACACCAAGTTTACCATCGTGTTACCTCAATTAGACATGATAAAATTGTAAGGGACTTTTATCAAGATATACTAAAATGAATTAATAATTACCATAATTAATAATACTATTCCATTAATAAAATATAGAAATAGTTCATTTACAAAACATTTACAATCTCCAACAAATCCCAAGAAATTAGAGATTTTGGAGATCTTCCTTTTTCTCTTTCACCCTATTTTCTCTTCGCACAAACTATAATCGTCATCGCAACTTGATGGCCACTATCGCTACTTACCCCCCATTTGTCGTTGCTCCGCTGCATTTACCGCTTCTCTACCCCCATCTACAACTTCTCCACCGAATTTTTTTCAAGTTCCACTGGAAAATCAGATGACTAGATTTGCTCTTTTTTCACCAAAAATTTTCTTCTTCGTTGGAGTTCTCTCCCGTGACTTTCACAAAATCTTCTTCCATGTACACTTGTATATCATTGTATACTAGTTTATGTCATGTGTATGTCAATATATATAACATATGCATGATATGCACTAGTGTATATTGGTATACACAAATTATACATGGCATATATATGCCATACACATAACATACGATAATATACAGACTTGTATGTTCTTGTATATTGTGTGCGTTACTGGATATACAGTGATACATAGAGTATATAATAAATATACTTAGATATACACTAAATATATGCCAGATATACTGTGAGATACACCGAACATACATCCAATTTCCACCTTCAAACCACCATAACCACCACTAGAGACCACCACCATGATTTCAGAATTTTGAGTTATTTCATTGAGCTTGTAACCTGATTTTGATGTGTAACTCAAAGTCGGTTCACAACATTACATTGAAACTGTTGATCAAAGGATTTAAAGTGAAGAAACTTGAAACCCGTTTCATATTTGATTTTCAGATCTAAGAATGTAAGGAATCAAGGTTGTTTTGTTGCTGATATGAATTATATTTCGTGATTAAAACTCAATTTACCTATTATTTTGGATCTTAAAAGGTGAAGAAACATAGAAGGGGAAATGAGGATGAATAAGCAGGGGAGGAGGAGAAAAATAAAAAATAGGGGCTTACTAAAATTAAGCCTAAAATCAAGGGATACTTAATTGCTTCAGTTGACGTAATTTAGAAACTATCATTATATTGAGTAATAATTACTTAAACCCCTCTATAAAATAAATAATTAAGAGTCTTGTTTGGACAGTGAGTGTAAAAATTTCCATAAATTGCGATGGGAGTAATAACTTAATTTCCCAATTAATATTTGAACATTTGACACTCCAGCATGTCTAGGGGGCCCAATATTAATTGTGTAAACCTACAAGTTATGAGATGGGGCATGAGCTGTATGTTGAGAGAGGACGTCAGACCCAATTCTAAACCAAAAGCTAACTTATAATCCCAGAATTCTCTAATCATGTTACGACACAACAACTCATTTTCTGAATCAATGTGAAACATTTAAGAGTGCTTGAAGAAATATGAAAATGTCTTTATATGGGTGGCAAAACTAGCCTATTAAAAGAGTCCGGAGCCTAAAGGGTATAAAAATACACGATATTTACTAAAAGGGGATGACCAAAAATTTATATACCAAAAGGGGTATATCGTGGGCAATATATTTTGTATAACGTGGATCAGTCCACGTTATACCTCTAAAGATTTTTTATTTTTTTTTATTTTTTTTGCGAGCACTAAAAAAAAATTTGGTAAACTTTTTTTATTTTTGCAACACTTAGTGTGTTTTTTCATACTTTGACCAATGATTAGTCGTGTGTGAAGGCTCCGAAACGTCAATACTGCGTACAATAATGTAGGCTCAATACATCAAGGATACGTAGACGTTCGGATCGTCATTTTAGGGGTTGAAAAGGTGCCCGAAATAAGTTTTGTTTGAAAAAATTTAGTGTTTGACTGTAAGGTTATTTTAGTCAACTTTATATGTTGAGAAAATTAGTCAGCTTTATTTTCAAAAATTGAAACCGTAGAAGTGAAATTGACATTCACAGCTACATTACCCTGGGATTTTTACGTTGAAATCTACTGCGTATCATCATCTTATAAGTAAATAAAACTAAAAATTTCACGCCAATTTGGGGGAAAATCGAAATTGAATGGGATAAAAGGCATTTTTTTAAAAATCGACTCGGCCAAACTGCCGTACGGCAGTCTGTCCGCATAGATCTCGAAAAAATACGCAAGTTTAAAAAAAAAACGCGTAAAACGGACGTCCGAGCGCAAAGTTATGACCATCTAAAGTTTGACCACTTTACAACTAGTTTTTCTCCCTATATTTTTTAGAATTATATTTATAATCAAAATAAAGTTATGTCGTGATTAAAAAATAACACGCTTAAATCAAAACTTTAAAAATAAAACACTTAAACCTTAAACAAAACTTACTTAGGGTATCTTTTCAACCCCTAAAATGACTATCCGAACGTCTACGTATCCTTGATATATTGAGCCTACATTATTGTACGCAGAAAAAATATCAAGTTTTATATAAAATATTGACGTTTCGGAGTCTTCACACACGACTAATCATTGGTCAAAATATGAAAAAACACTAAGTTTTTTCAAACAAAACTTACTTCGGGCACCTTTTCAACCCCTAAAATGACGATCCGAACGTCCACGCATCCTTGATGTATTGAGCTTACATTATTGTACGCAGAAAAAATATCAAGTTCTATATAAAGTATTGACGTTTCGGAGTCTTCACACACGACTAATCATTGGTCAAAGTATGAAAAAACACTAAGTTTTTTCAAACAAAACTTACTTCGGGCACCTTTTCAACCCCTAAAATGACGATCCGAACGTCTACGTATCCTTGATGTATTGAGCCTACATTATTGTACGCAGAAAAAAATATCAGGTTCTATATAAAATATTGACGTTTCGGAATCTTCACACACGACTAATCATTGGTCAAAGTATGAAAAAACACACTAAGTGTTGCAAATTTAGTGCTCGCAAAAAAAAAAAAAAAAAAAAAAAAAAAAAAAAAAACTTTAGAGGTATAACGTGGACTGATCCACGTTATACAATATATTTTGTATAACGTGGATCAGTCCACGTTATACGTTTAATTTTTTTTTAAAAAAAATTTTCGTTGATGGTTCTGACAGCCGTAAAAAAAATTTGGGGTATATCGTGGGCTGATCCACGATATACTCCTTTTGGTATATAAATTTTTGGTCATCCCCTTTTGATAAATACCGTGTATTTTTATACCCTTTAAGCTCCGGACTCCTTATTAAAATATAACCTGCCTAACCATCCAAGTTTGAGAGGACTAATGGCTCATTTATTTATTAACTTAGTTCATTTTGACTCGTGCAAATTCTATTCATCTTAAAATTGAATTGATGTGAATAAATATGTGGCCCAAATTGACGCATAAAAAACCTTGTCAAAGTATCTAAATAAAATGCCTTTATAGCATATTTGAGCACGAGGAACTGTAGCTTCTTCTAGTAAAAGTTTAGAGTAGTGTGACTTTTAAAGATTTTAAGAATTTTTCTGAGTCAATCTTGAATGTACCAAAAATTAATTTGTACTAGCTTCTTGTTTTTACTAGCTTGTGTGGTAATTAAAACAAATTGTAAGAAGACAGATATAGAAATTAAAATTTGATAAGGGTTGAGTTAGTTGAGTATTGATATTGTTTAGTTTATTTTGATCCAATTCAAGAAATCTTTAAGCGGGTCAGTAACTGCACCTATACGACTCGGGGGGAGTGAATTGGGTAGTGTTATTTTTTTGGGAACTCCCAAATTACCTAACTTTAGTTAGGAACCTATATCTTCTTGTGTTTTCTAGTCGGTCCGATCAAAAAATCGTAAAGTGTGGATAAAGAAAAAATATATGATTTTTCCATGAAAAATCATTCGGCTCAAAAGGTTAAAAAATCATGACCTACTCTTGCAACTAGTACTGTCAACCGGTTGGAACCGGAACCGGTTATGGAACCGGTTAGAAAACCGGCCGGTTCCGGTTCCAAAACCGGAACCGCCTAACCGGTTCCGGTTTAACCGGTTCCGGTTTACCGGTTTTAAACCTCAAACCGGAACCGGTCCGGTTTGGAGTGATTAAAATCTATTTTTTTTTTGTTTTTTGTATTATATATATATATTATAGTATTTATTTGTATATTGTAGCTATATTTTCATATGTTATACAACTTTATAATTAAAGTTTAAATATTTACTGACTAACAGCCTAACAGCAAGTCACCAATACAGAATAGTGCTTTTCGTATACATATATATGTATAACTTACATATACTTATATATAAATATGTACTATATACTATATATACTTATATATATGTATAACTTAATATATATACTATACATACTTATATATATGTACTATATACTATATATACTTATATATATATGTATAACTTATTATATATACTATATATATGTATAACTTAATATATATACTAAATATATGTATAACTTAATATATATACTATATATATGTATAACTTAATATATATACTACTTAATATATATGTACTATATACTCTATATACTTATATATATGTATAACTTAATATATATACTAAATATATGTATAACTTAATATATATACTATATATATGTACTATATACTATATATAGGTATAGCTTAATATATATATATATATAGATATAACTTAATATATATACTATATATATATGTATATATATGTACTATATACTAAATATATGCATAACTTAATATATATACTATATATATGTATATATATGTACTATATACTATATATACTAAATATATGCATAACTTAATATATATACTATATATATGTATATATATGTACTATATACTATATATAGGTATAGCTTAATATATATATATATATATAGGTATAACTTAATATATATACTATATATACATATCTACTATATATACAATATATACTTAATATATATACTATATATACAATATATACTTAATATATATACTATATATATATATATATAACTTAATATATATACTATATATACATATCTACTATATATACAATATATACTTAATATATATACTATATATACAATATATACTTAATATATATACTATATATATGTATAACTTAATATATATACTAAATATATGCATAACTTAATATATATATATATATATATATATATATATATATATATATATATATATATATATATATATATATATATATATATATATATATATATATATATATAAGTATAACTTAATATATATACTATGTATACATATCTACTATATATACAATATATACTTAATATATATACTATTTGTTTTTTAATTTTAACCGGTTTAACCGGTTTAACCGGTTCCGGTTCCGGTTTAACCGGTTTAACCGGTTCCGGTTAAAAAAAATTTGGAACCGGACCGGTAAATTAATATCCGGTTAACCGGAACCGGTTAACCGGTATAACCGGTTCCGGTTCGGTTCCGGTTTAACCGGTTCCGGTTACCGGTTAAACCGGTTACAGTTTAACCGGTTGACACCTTTACTTGCAACACACGACTTAATCCTAAGTCTTTGTCCCAACAATTTAATTGTACTCTGTCTTGAAGCAAATTATTTTTCTCATTGTAAACACACTAATTAAGAAAATTGATTACATCTTTAAATACCTACTATAATGGAGCTAGGACCGGACTCAATGGATCAAGCAACAACCAAGGATCAATTCTCCAGCTTGGTTAGTCACACACTTCTTGAAAATAACTTCGAACTCTCAAGACTTGAATTTCTCAAATGCTCTCAACTGCTGCAGGATCTCTCAATAGCGTGTGTGACGAAAGTACCACTTTAACTATATATGTAAAACACGTTTGTACTACAAGCGGTTAGAACACTCACAAGCAAATAAATCTACTAAAACTCCACTCGGATATAGATTACATAACCTTCCTACAATCTTATCGGTCAGTTCCGTCCGATTTTGTATGTTACTAGTACGGTTTATCGGTTATCGCTTCGTGCTAAACCGATAACCTCACTAATAAGGTGTTCATTATCGATTTTCGATTAATCAGTTAGCTAGCGATTGATAAGAAAATGCTCATCTTTAATTCATTAAGCAGAACGTTGTCATGTATGTCAATGTGTCATGAAATTTAGATGAATGATCAACTCATTCACTGATGAATAATCAAATCATTCTTAATTAAATAACCAATCAGCAAGTTATTACGAATATGCCGCATAAGTAACTTTAGAATTGTGTTGTGTACTATAGAGAATTAGAGATGAGATCGTGTACTTTTTGACTTCTGAGAGCCCCTTGAAGTGAAATGCTGGGAATCGTTCCTACTGAAATTAGGATACTCATGTGAGTACTTGGTTCTTATCATATTCAGTCCAATAAACGTCCAATCCCATAAAGATCAACACGGAGCACATTTGGACCAACTCACACAATGGTCATTATGCAAGCCCAAATTTATTTTGTTAATCATCAAAATACAGTTAAAATTAACAAACCTACTTATTTATTAACTCGATCCATTTTAACTCCGACAATCAGCTCAGACTCATGTTTGATACCCCTATGTGTTTATATGACTAATCACAAATCATAGTGATTGGAGTTGTTGTATGATTATATAGGCATGACAAAGAAAAAGATGAAAGGTGCTGATTCCTGTCATGCAAAACAGTACCAGGTCAATTGATCAACAGGTAAGCTTGATTCCCCAAGTCTAATTAGTCTCACAATTTTGTCTTATTAAGTACTAATCCTATTTTCCAATGGAGTGGCCTACTTTTATTTTTTAAATTCTAAGCTGTCAGTTGGTAAATTCTGTTTTGCATTAAAAATACACACAAGACTCTACAGTATGCCAATGTGTACACCACTGAAAATGAATTTTTATAATTATTCTGAGAACTGCCCGTACTTAAAATTGATCATATACTGGAAGGTAGAACTGTATGTGTACTTTTCCAGATATTCCAATAATATGATACTCCCTAAAACATGTATTATCTGTAAAGCGGCAGAACAATTATTGCTACACGAACGTAAGGAACATTCTCGGACGGTGATGTCGGACAAGATTGCATAATCAGTATTTTGATTATGTAAATTAACCAGTGCTCCATATATGTAAAGCAAGAATCCGAAGAAATAAGGCTAAAGATAACTTTTCGGAAATTAATTTAGATTCGACGTAACTCCTTTGCTTACTGTAATAATTTATGCTGTCTCTAGAAGGATATTCTATTGGCCAAGAGTGTGAGCGCCAAGCAGGAGTTCGAATACTTTTTCATATGAGATATCAAGTGGATGCAGAATTTCAAGTAGCTAGATAGATGTACTATTATGAAAGTATTGCAGATTCAGAATTTAAATTTGACAAGTTTAACTTTAAGATGCTTATTATGCAGTCATTACATTTCTAAAATTATATATAAAAATAATTATTTATATATATACACACACGTCAATATCGAAAATATTGAGTTCAATTGAACTCATCTAACTATATATATGTTACATCCCTCACAAGTCATGACAACCACTAATTTCAGTACATACATGTACATTTGATTTAGTTTATATAATTTATTGATGGTGGCAAAAGTAGAGTAGGAATTTCGTGTAATTGTGAAGTCACATTGGGAATTTTGAAAATACAAATCAAAGAAAAACAAAAGCACTTATTTAGAACGCAAAGAACGAATACCAGACATATGCAATCCCACGAGTAGACCCAATTCTAGATGAAGAAAGGAAAATTAGCAGGACGAATGCATCCAATAGTTATTGTACTACGACAAAATTATTTAATAGTTGCATTGACACATTTATATTTAAGTTTATTTTGAAGATGAAGCGGGTTAAGAACCAAAAAGTATTATAAGGAAGTGTATATATGGATATGAGGTATGAGGTATCATGTTCAAATTGTAACAGAGACGTCTGGATATAGAGTTATCTTTCCATTTAATCCAAGTCTTGATATCTCGTGAAATTAATAAACGTATAGAGTTACACGGCTTGTGGGAAGTAACCAATATCTCGTGAAATTAATAAAGGTATGTATAAGTTACGGACATTACGTTTATAAAAATGAAGAAGAAAGGAACATGAAAATATTAAAGTCGTATAGTTGTTTAAGGAAAGTAGAGGAAAAATATATGCTTGAATATTGGTGGAAGTTTTCTTCTCACGATTCTTGTGTGCAGTTTAGGTTAGTCTTAGTCAGATGAAAAGTAACCTTATTTAGCTTATATATACTGGCAGTCTTCTGCTAATTGGAGACTTGAAATTTTGTGATATTGAAGCATAGCCGATATTTATAAAAATATAACTAATCTGTAAATAATTGTATGTTGTGTGTATAATATGTATATGTCTTGTATGTTTTGTGTATGTCAATATATGGCATGCATATGTCAGTTGTATATATGGAAATACATATGACATACAAGTGTACATGCAAAGAGTTGTGGAAATCATGGGAGATAACTCCAGAGAAGAAGAAAACTCTGATGAAGAACGAGCAAACCTATTCATTTGATTTTCCGGTGAAACTTCAGAAAATTTCGATGGAAAAGCTGCGGACGGGGATAAGCAGCGGCAGATTGTGGGGAAGCAATGACGGTGGGCGATGGGCGGCTGGCAGCGGAACAACGATAACTAGAGTTTGTGGGAAGAAAGAGAAAAAGAGAAGATCTCCAAAATCCCTAATTTTGTGGATTTGTTGGAGGTTGTATATGTTTTGAAATGAACTATTTCTATATTTAAAAAATGGAATAGTATTATTAATTATGGTAAAGATTAATTTATTTTAGCCCCCGTTTGGCCATAAGAATTATTCACTTTATTCTGGAATTTTTTCACTTTTTTCAGGAATCAGCTTTGGCCATAAAAATTTCGAATACAACTTGAAGTTGTATTCCGGAATACCAAAAACTCAAAAAACTTGTTTTTAAAAAAAAAATCACTTTTTTCACTTTTTTACAAATACATTTCACCAAAAACTATAATTTAAAAAACTATGGCCAAACACAACTCCAACTCCAAAATTCCAAAAAAAAAAGTGATTTTTTTTTTATATCTATGGACAAACGGGGCCTAAGTATATCTTGGTGAAAGTCTCCAATTTTGGTGAAAGTCTCCAATTTTTGTTATTTCACCAAATTTTTCCACATACTTTTTAAATATTTCAAATTATTAATTATTGTGACTTATAGTACTTTTTGCGTTGTTTTCAAATATAAAATTTTATTTTGAACAATTTAAAGATTCTATGTTCAAATGCACAATAAAAATTAAAACAAATTTGAATCTCAAAAAGCACTTAAATTAATAAGTTTGTATCTCCTACACTCCTACTATCATCTTAGACAATCCACATTTCAAAAGCTATTTTTGAGTTAAAGTTAGGCCCAAAAATCTATTTTCTTAAAACCTTTTGAATATTCCAACCTGTCTTTCTAGTTTAATCCGCACTAAGTTGTCCTTTAATCGTTTAAATAATAATACCCTTGGTCATAATCCATACCACATTTTTATGCTGTTTGAATATAATAATATATACTCTGTTTCCAAGTACTCTTACCCCCGCGTTAGACCATTTAAATCATTTTCCAAGTTGTTTCCTTCCATTACAGTTACACCAACTTGAAATCATTGCAATTTGCTTCCCAAAAGGCCTTTTCTTGATTCCTTTTCCACTCATTTATAAGCTTCTTCCACAGGAGTTTTCCAGCAAATTAAAACCCTATTCATATATTGTGGGAAAAAAAATCATGGGTAGTGATATAAGCACTTATCACATAGTTAGAAAAAATAGCCATGGAATGAGAGGTTTTAAGCTAAATCCAAGAAAATTCTTAGTGCAGCGTCTGCGCGTGAAGTTCTTCTATTTGTTCAGAGTTATCAGCAGATCCTGGCGATCGTCTTATGGGAACATTCTGCGTTTGTTGAAGAAGAATAGTAGTAATAGTTCTAGAAATAAGGTGAGGAAACAAGCAGATTATGCTATGTATGGAGGGAAAAATGATTATAAGTTGAAGTCTTTTTCGCGTTCAAATTCATTTTATGCTGAAGCTATAGCAGATTGCTTGGATTTTATCAAGAGAAATTCTCTTTCACTAGAGGAAAAGCCAGTTTTCGGCCATGAAGGTTGATATGAGAAAGTCGAAATGCCTTCAAATTGACTCCGTAAAAAAAAGGTCAATATATGAAAGGAAAAAATAAAAAGGAGAAAAACCCCAAGTTTATGTAGATAATTAGCTGGAGGAGTATATTTTCACGTTCTAATTTTTTTTCTTTATTTTCTCCCTCTTTTGTTTTTTCTTTTTTTTTTTTTTTTTTTTTTTTTTGGGCCTTGGATAGTCCTTTAGCATTAGTTGATCAGGTGGAAAGTGCTTGGTTTTGATGTGGGAGAGAGCAATTTTGAGTTTTTCGTTTCTCTTTTCCCAATATGTTTATGTCCTTTTTTACATTGGTCAGAGTTGTCCGTCCTTGTGTTTGCTCCTCTTGAAAGTTTAGAGGTGTAGTGGACGTTCCCTAGGGGGAAAAGAGATTATAATAAAACAATTTGAATTTTTGTATGCCATGATCGCTAACTTTGCCTTTTGTGTTCTGCCACTAATGTTGTGCGCCTGATAGATTATTTGGATGAGTTCCGACACAATTAGTATTCAAATTAGTTTGAACTTGCTTAGTATTGAATTGGATCCAAAGACAAAAGAGTTCTAAACTAATGATAAAAGTGTTTTTATTAGACAATTTCAGTTCAAATTTGGAATTTTTTTACGTGTGTTCTCAAAACATCTTTTACGTAGATAAGTTAACAATATAATATATGTCACCTCCTTTAAATACAGAATGAACGCTTGAGAACAAGCGCATAAATGTTTTCAGATTTTGAGGAGAAAGTGTCTAATGAAAACGCTTTATCATGTATTCAAATGTTCACATGCCGTACTTCGAATGTTTAAATAAAATTTACTAAAAAGTTCAGAAATTGTCAATGTATTCTACCTAAAAAAATTTTGGCCCTATTTGATAATTTTCACTTGTTTTAATAGGTAATATGCATTAGTATTTCTTTTATGGAAATTCTATATTTACACCCCCGTGATTTTTTCCCTATTTTGTGGAAACATTTAAACCTTAACTATAATGGAAATCTTACACAAATTAAACTTCATCTAATTAATTATATTATAAGATAATTCTGAAGTGGAAGAATAAATAAAAACACTAAGTAAAAAGAGAAATTTCTATATAATAAAATATTACAATTAAATAAAATTACAAATAGCTATGTATTTAAAGCGCAAGAAAGTTATTACTAACAATTGATTTATAATATTAAATAATTTGTAACACCAAAGGATGTGGTGCAGCGGATAGGGCTGCTTCTCCCTTAACCAGAGGTCTCGGGTTTGAGCCCTGGGTATGGAAAAATCCTTGGTAGGGAGCGCTCCCCCCCCCCCCCCCAAATGGGGTCCTAAGCGCGCGCGAATCCGGATATAGTCAGGTTCCAATGCAGGTACCGGACACCGAGTGGAAAACCAAAAAAAAAAAAAAAAAAGTAAATAATTTGTGTTCACTTTCTATTTCTAAGTTTAGAAAGATAATGTTTTAAAATATATTTATTTATTTATTTGACTTATCTTCATTTTAAAATTTCATAAAAATAACTTTGCAAAAATGTATTATTCATTGTTTTAGTTTGTCTTTTGATAAATATATGTTAAGAAATTTGGTTACGGATAAATCTCATAGGGGTGTAAGTGTTTGGTTTTAATATATAGGAAATATATCTAAAATTGAGCGATATTACAAAAGTGTTTAGTGTAATTAATCCTAATATCTTTCAATTGACTTGATAATACAATACAGATTTTCTTATATATTGGTAAATACAGCTAATTGATAAGATCGATCTACGTCTCCTTATCTTTAATCATTCCATTAGGAATTTTTCCTTAAAACTTTCCTTATTTTGGGCCATGTGATTAGGTTCAAATTTGATTGGAAAAAAAACAGACAATAGAGAGGCAAAGGGCTATTTCTTAGCCAACAATTAAAGTTATTATGAACCGCCAAGAGATGCGTGGGATGAATGAGATTCCTCCATCTTTAATCAAAATCTCAATTTTTTTTTGTGGAACAAACAAACTTTATTCATTTTCAATAACCTTGCATACAGACACCAAGTACTAACTACAACAACACACACACAAAAAAAAAAAAACAAAAAAAAAAAAAAACAGCAATCTCAATTGAAACATTAAAAATAGATAAACTTATGATACTGAGCGCTTCCCACGAATTTGAGTTCCGAGCTAATGGCTCTCAAACATCAAATTATTAAATAATTTGCGTTCATTTCTACTTCTGAGTTTCGAAAGATAGATATTTTAAAAGATACTTATTTATTTATTTAATCAAAGGCATGAATAAAAATTTTAACATACGAGAACATATATATCAAAGAAAGGTCTAACTTTAGGAATTATTTTTTCCATTGCCATTTGATATATTTGTCATTAACATTAGTGAATTAAGTGAAAGTGTGAAAAGAGAGGGATTCAAACAGGTTACCTATTTTTAACAGGCAAAGCGAGCCCCTTTATTCCGAATTAAAGAATTTAGAATCAATTAAATCTCCCCAAGTAGGATTCAAACCTACGACCAATCAGTTAACAACCGACCGCTCACCAAGCCTTTGGAGTGCTCCACCGTGGGCTTGTAGCGACTGAATCTTGGCTCGCGCGCAAAAGGTGGGGCTCATAGTTTTCCAGGCTTACTCTGGGGGCTTCTAGTACCGATATGAGTAGTGTGTTCCATGGATCTCATCCGAAATGTTTGATGCTTCTTGGGCTTCTTTGGAGACCGTAAAGTCACTGGATGAATTGCTCTTCATTTTAAAATTTCATAAAAATAAATTCGTAAAATTGTGTTATTCATAGTTTTAGTTCATCATTTACCAATTATATTTTAATATATTTAGCTACAGATAAACCTTGTAGGGGGTGTAATTGTAGGATTTTCACAAGGAATGTAGGTGTTAGATTTTAAAATACAAAGGACGTATCTGCTACTGAGTCATATAATATCTCAGATGGTCACTCAACTAAGCAGGCGTTTGGCCATAAGTTTTGAAACCATGGTTTCAAACCCCAAATTATCCAAAAAGGCATGATTTGGGGTTTGAAACCATGGTTTCAACTTTTTAAAATATAAAATTTAACCTATAAGTTTATATTTTGTAAAAAAAAAAAAAGACCCATAAGTTGGTAGACATTTTTAACAATTACCCCCAACAATCATTTACCAATCTCATTAACTTCCACCAAATTTTATTTATGTCTACCAACCTTTTAATTTTGTAAAAAAAGACCCATAGTTTAATTTTATTTATTGAACTAAAATTTGATTAATTGATGCTATATTTTTAGAAAGGTCTTCTAGTATTAATTTTGAGCCGGTTGCTATGAATTAGCGATTAATTTTGTTATGAACTATGACTTGCTCATTTGGTAAGATTGTATAAGAATTGAAAATGTTTTGATAGTTTTCACAACTTATGGTGTTTTTATGTCTATAAGAGAAAATACTCCTTAAAATTTCCAAATTTACATGTCCAAACTAGGTTTCAAACCATGTCCAAACGGGGCCTAAGGGTAGTTCACTTAGAAAGTCAATCAACTATTGGTATTTCACTAGAAAGTCACGCAGCCTATTTAAGTGATTTTTTTATTAAATTTTGCTAACATGAAGTTTTTATTTTATAGCCAAATTGTTAAGCATATAAAAAGATACGTAAACCATTTTATTAACCCGCCTCACTTGACCCGACCCACTAAAAATATATTGACCCGTCAAGAAATTCCTCAATTTTATCATTTCCATTCTCACATTACTTGATTTATCAGATCATGACCATAATCAAAGAAAAAAAAAAAAAGGACAGAAACTTTGCTGGAATTATTGCGACACCCATTTAAATAAGGGATAACTACATGACATAACAAACATATAGTGGGTATTGACATTTAGTAGCTATAGTTTAACTTAATTACTTCTCATAGCAAACATTGACATATTAATGACATTTAGTAACTATATATATATATATATATATATATATATATATATATATATTATTTAATAAAAGCTGGTTTCAACATGCCTGCTTAAGGCAAGGGCATTTTAGGCTTTTTACGTCGCATTAGCAAGGGCATTTTAGACTTCTGAAGTGCCATTTTCATTTTAGCTTCACTTGGCAAAGAGTCCGTGCCTTGCAATTGTTTACCCAGGCCCAGTGTCTTCTAACAGAGAGTTAGACATATAATCTACCAGAAGAGTTCCTAGTTCTTACCACTTTAAATTAAAAAAAGGTTGCTCTCAATTCTCCCTTTCTGTATTTCCTCCGCACACCTTCTGTGGATCTCGCTTTTTGCTTCCAAGCTATTCTAATCTCAGGTAAAACCCACTGTTCTCTGTTTTTCTTCCCGACATTTTAGAAATTATTCAAAAGACCATCTTCTTCTCTCTATTTTTTCATAAAAACTCTTTATCTCTCTTTTTCACCACTGGCCTCTCCAAGGTATAACCAATTCAAGAATCTAATTTTGTCCTGTATAACTGATAGCTCTTTACATTCACCTATTTTTGTATCATATGCAAGTATGCACGTTCATTGTCGTTTCCTTTTTATTATCTATTGTTAGAAATTTGCAATATTTCTCTAGATATAGAACAGGTTTTCCGATTATCGTTAGATTCCTTCGTTAATTATTTTACTCGAGTTTGAGCTTATCCTACTTACTTTTATTATAGATATCATATACTTTCTTACAAGTACTTATTTTATTTATTTTTACGATAGATGTCACTTTGAAGTCACTGTCATGGACGACACTGGTTCTGCAACGGCACTTATCGCGGACGAACCAGCTGAAACAATGTTGCATCTCACCGCAGAAGAAATCTACAATATTAGCTTCCAACTGTTCTGCCTTTTGATTTTTATACATGCAAAACCAAACTTTTCTTCCAGAAGCAAATGCTACCTCTTGCAAATGTGACAAGGCAACTAACTGGCAAGACATTTAACATTCAAATGAAGAGATCGTTCACAAAACATATGGATGCAGCACCCGCAAAATTTATCATTCTGTCCTTTATGCAAAAAGAGAACGCGATTGACACATAATTGCCACCGATCCTAATGGACATTCCAGCAAGCAGCAAGAGGAAAATTGATGATAACCAGAAGGAAATGAAAATTGCTACTCCGAGAAGCTATCGAAAGGTATTCCAATTAATCCTTCAAAAAGATACTACACTCAATGGGTTCCTGCTGATTTAGTATTCTAAATTCGTTCAACTCCTTTAATTATAAATTGAGTATTTCCAAATCTTGGAGTTAAAATTTAATATTCTAGGTGCCAAACTAATGCCAAAATATGTAGTTGGAAAATCAGATCTTTGCTACTCATTGACAAACATATATATAGAACTCCTACTTTTTCACTTAACTTTCACTGGTTGTTATTCTTTGGTTTCACCACCAGTGACAATCTTTCGCTTCTTACTTTTGGCATACAATTGGAGCCACTTTTTGCTATCTCCTTAAAGACATGGTTGAAACTACTTTTGCTTGCCGACTTCCTAGATGCGATACTGATGTTTTTGGAAAAAACAGAAACTACTTTTGTTGCTGCCTTATCCTGTGACATTCTCATATCAGGTTAGCCCTTTTCTTCTTTCACTTCATGTAACTTTCCTTAATCACAATTTTCCTTTGAACACTAAATTTGTTTTCTTATGGAGTACTAACTTGGTGGAAGACAATTACCAGACTTGGAGAATATTATGTTAGGTGTTTGAAGGCAGATTTAGAATTGAATGAACAGGAGAAAGTAGCATAGTTCTTGCGAAAGAAATTAAGATGTGTACCAAATTTCTTCACATTGGATTTAATAAAAAAGTATTACCACGCATTTTGCTAGCATTTCTTATGGCCTTCATTTCATTATATGTTAGGTTTGGATTAACTATGTTTGGACTCAAGATTATAAACTCATTGTTTTTCCTCTTGTCGTCCTTTCCCATCATGTCGTGTTAACACTGTAGTGGATCCTTAATTAATGCTTAGTGTCCTCTGTCTCTACCATGCCCTTTATCTGGACTGCACAAGTAAAAAGATTCCCTACATTCAATTACTTTCTTAGATATAGCATGATCATAAGGCAAAGACATGCCCTTGTGCAGTTGTTTCCAGCAAAAAAACATTTTGGTGCTTTTCAGAAATCTCCCTGGTAAGTATTACCTGTCTCAACATTATCACATTCAAGACACTTTTTTCAATCTTATATTTTTTACACGCTAATTATTCACCTTGTCTATGTTATGCAACATATACCAACATTCTCACCAAAGATTACAGGAGAAGTGTCAGCACCGCAGCTAACCTTTTGTTAATATGTAAATAGAATGTAGAATCTCTATTCAACCTGTAAAACTTGGCTCCGTATCAAAATGTATGTAAAAACTTTATGTTCTTGGTCTATGTTCAGCTTATGTAAAAACTGTTACCTGATGCTATTTTGAAACATTTTGCTCTTTAAAGCTGACTAAATATCTGTTAAGCCTCATCCACACTCCCCTAGTATATATATTGTTATACCCTATTTTAACCGAAGTCAAAATAGTTTACAACATCCCGGTAATTCCGGGGTTAATTAAAGTTAAGAGTCGTCACCTAATTATTTATGGTGAATTAGGGCACCTAAAATTAATTAAAGTAATTATCTAAAGTTGATTTTAAAGTCTACGAAACCAAAAAGATTCTAGGTACTGGTTCAACTAACCTAGAGGGAAGGTATTAGACATCCTCTAAATTCCATTAATAATGGTTAACCGGCCTAACTTAGATGAATTAATTAGGCTAAATGTAAATATTATAGAAAAGAAAATAGTTTTGTAAATATTGCTAAAGTTATAGACATGCAAGAATGCTATTAAAAATAAGACTTGTAGAAAAAATAGTAATTTGCATAAGAGCTTGGTTATAAATAAATTGAAGGAAACGCGAGATGGTGTAACGTTTTATAAGTATTTGAGGAGAATAAGTTGTGCCGACTAATAAATTAAAAAAGAATTACTGTAAGATTAGTATCGGTAAAATTTTAAAGTTTTACGATATCAAAATATGACGAAATCGTCGGAAATCGGAGAGAGGATTTTAATGTCTAAAAGAATGATCATTTTAAAATATTTTGAGATCAACATGATTTGTTTGGAAGATATAGTTATTATTAGCCTTTAAATAGAATTCCCATGGAAACTTTTAAAAACTTTATAAAATAATGTTAAGCTATAATTTAAAGTAAGTGGATAGTTGAAATCGGATTTAATTCTTGATCGGATGACTCAATCCTGTTTAGACTTGTAAAAGAGCAATTAACAGAAACCTTGAACTGACGAAATAGACTAAATTATTAAACCGTGAAAGCAAATTCAAAACTCTAATTATCCATTATTACTAGACTATCCCACCGATTCTATTAGAAATCATCTAGGCTAAGAAAGACAAAATAAGATAAATGTTAGGCAAGTAAGCAAACACACAAAGATAAAGTAAAAGAAATAGATGTGTTAAATGGGTTTGACCCATTCAATATGCTGTGTGATCTGCTGGTGCTATTGGTCTTCGGCCCAACAATCTTTTTTGGTACTGCTTCGAATGGACTGGACACAAGAAGAATATCTTGTTGGGCTTTTAGCCCAACACCGAATGCGGAGGAGGAAGAGTCCTTCGGACTCGTGCGCGGAGGTCATGCACAAAAAATGAAAGGAAACAGAATTAGTATGTAATCCACAAATAAGGATAAACATATATAATTAAATTCGAAAGAAAGAACAGATCAGTGACCCATTTTGATTTTTATCATATGGGCAGATCTAAGTGGAAGCGAAGAAAATTTCATTTGTCTCTTCTTATCACAATGTATTATTTAGAAGAACTACTGATTTTTATTTTTTTTTATTTTTTTAAAAAGAAAAACAAACAGCAATCATAATATCATGTTCAGACCATCCAATGTCATTATCCTATTTTGAACTGACCAAAAACACATCCAACGAATAGAAACTAAATGACACACCCAGGTGACTAAGGAAACAAAGGAAACTAGTCTTAAGACTACAAAATTTAGGAATAACAACGTCTTGATCATGCCATTATTTCAAACTCGACTGCCTAAACTTTTGTGCAAAACAGCCTCAACTTAGCAAGCTAAAACACTAACAATAAGATAGCTTGAATGATTACTTAAACATGAAAATCTAATTCTAACATAAGGAAATACCGAAATCTAAAAGGGATGGATGTTACTTTTCTACTTTAACATAACAGAGGTTTGACACTTTAAGATCCAACATATTTAGACTCATGAAACAAATACTGGAAGTAAACATGGACTAAATCGCATTAAAGCTACACCATAGACCTGAACTAAAACAATGCATGCTGCAAGTATAGGACCAGCAAGACTATCTTTGTATATTCATACAAATGAGTTAAAAGGAAAACTAATCCTTTTCATTGCAAGCGGAATTAAAATTAAGACTGGTTTGCACAAATTGTAAACAGATCAGCAGGATGAGATTCTAAAGCGGAAAGGAAACTAGCATTTGAACCGATTGAGACAACTGAACAGATCACTAGAGATAGCCTTAACACGATTTATTTCATGAACCTCACAGACAAAACACTTGGATACAATGTGCATCAGGGTCTAAGGCACATCTATTTTCACATAAACATACTAACGAACTGAACATAGAACTAGGTCTAATGCATGGCTGCTAACAGAACTGAACACAGAACGTAGACTAGAGACCAAATCAAATCAACAAATAACATTGACTAAACAAAATCCAAACTGATACATAAACGCATACAAATGCTGATCTTTTTAGCAGGAGCAGAGAATTTTATATTTGAAACTTTAGAAGCAGAATTAGCATGACTTAGCTTATAGAACTTCCGTAAAGCATATTCGGATATCAACAAGTGCTAGGAACTAAGTCAGAGACCTTATCGTCTATTTATCATTCTTCAACTATAGCAGCCACACGAAATCAGAAAACGCAAACATATTTCTTGAATCACAAATGGTAACGACGAGGCATTAAGACATGGTTTCTATATGCTAATAGAATTTTAACTAACAGAATTTCAACAAGACAATGAACCCAAATAGCGTCGGATTTTACCTGTTCGTGGCGCAGTGAAGCGGGGCTTCGAGGTATCGGATTTATGCTCGAACTCGAACGAACCCGAACCCGATTAAAGTAACTAAAGTTTCAAACCGCATAAGTGAAAATAGAGTAATATATTGGCTGTTCTTTTTTAGAGTGAGGCTATCTTTTCATCATAATTTTCAGTCCCAAATCTTATATTTTCTACCGAAGGGTTTTCTGATTTAAAATAAATCAAGACCAGAATAAAAAAAGAAGCTTAAGACTCGATGACAAAAAACTTGTGTCTCCTAAAATAAACCCGTAAGAGGGGTATTTATATGATGATTTTTTAGGGTTTACTTGGCTCGAGCGGGATTTTGAAAATTCGAAATTGAGTTAAAAGAGACCTGCTAATCCGAACGTTGAGGGCCTTTCACGTGATTTGTTTCAGATGTTTGCCCGAAATGGACCGAATTCCTCTGGTCTTTGAGGATGTGTTGTGTCTTAAACAAAAGAAATGGAATCCTCTGTCATTTCAATGACAGAACAACGACGTGAGGACAAGTTTTGCGTGGAAATGGAAAGACAAGGTCGTGTAAGGTTAAAAGAGGACTGTGGTTTTGCTAAATGGAGGGGAAGAGAGGAAAGCAGAGAGAGAGAGAGAGTAGAGAGAGGAGGATTTGCGGCTGTGCTCTCTCTTTTGTGAAGAAGAGATTTAGGGATTTAGTTTGTAGTGGGTCGCCGGGTCGGGTAAGGAGTGGGCTGGATCGGGTGGTTTGTAGTGGGTAATGGGCTGGTTTGGAGAAAATGAATGGAACCGGGTTGGATGAGTGGGTAATGGACTGGATTATTTGGGCTCAAATGTTGGTCCGAAAATATTATTTTTGGGCTTCTAATTTGACAACTAGTACAATATATATTATGTGAAGACAAATAATAATTAGTATGTAGAAAGTAAAGGATTTAATAAAGTAAAATTAATTTAACGAGTACAAATCCTAAAATGAAACGATGACGAACCATTTAAAATTTGTGATAAAGTAATGAAAGTAACGATGTTAATAGTAATAAAAATAGTAGTGAAAACAAAGTATTTAGCTCGTTAATAATTTTAAAAGCCGAAGGAAATAAATTGGAATAAAGGAGGGACAAAATTGGGTGTCAACATATATATATATATATATATATATATATATATATACACACAAAGTAGAATACCCATCACACTATTCACTTCCAACCCAACCCTCCCATCTCTCTCTCCCTCATCTTCTCCCCACTGCTCCGCCGCCGGCCACCACCGACCGTTGGAGCTCCGGCGAAATGACGTGCCCCTTCACCACCGTCACTGCCAGCCCCTTCCCCTTTTCCCTTTCTTCTCCGGTCGTGCCCCTTTTTCCTTTCTTCTCTGGCGCCAAAAAGGAAAAAAAAAACTCAGATCTACGCTGGAAAAGAGCCAATACCGATCTGAGCATTGTTGGAAGCAAAAAGAAAAAAAAAAGCTCAGATCTACGACGGTTCTGAGCAGTGCATACGGTGTTTTTCGCCGGAGCGACGACGGAGCTCCAGATCTATAGCTTTTCCGGTAAGATCTGAAGGTGACGGTGATGATGACGGAGAAAAGAAGGTGTACATAGATCTGATCGGAATTTTTGACCGGAAGTTTTTTGTCACGACACAACCAGAGGGCCATGACGGCGCCTGGTGCTAACCCACCCGGGCACCTCTTATCGTACTCTCACATTCACATGTAGGTGAGCCACATGGCTTACTTATAATTTACATGCATCAAAAGTACTAATCTCGTTGGGCAACAACACATTTATATCATCATCAATAACAATGCCCATATCTATATACACAAGTCGACAAGGCTATCAAAATATGATCTGACAAGGCTAAAAGACATTTAACCATACACAACTGTCTACGAGCCTCTAAGAAGAGTATGTGACATAGTATAGGCGGGACAGTACCCCACCATGCCCATATGTATGTATACAAAAGAATAATACCCAAAAGCTGTAGCTCCGGATGAAATGGAGCTCCTCTATGCAATCACCGAATAAGAAATCTATGGATCAAGCCTGTCTCCTTGTCCCTCTGCGGGCATGACGCAGCGTCCACAAACAAAAGGACAAAAGGATGTTAGTACGAATAATGTACTGAGTATGTAAAGCATAGTCAACATCATAGTAGGAGCATAATAAACAGCACAAGAAATAACATAATATGGGAGAATCAGGAGGTAATAGAGTCATTTGTACCTCTAGTAGCCTTCATCATATCTACTTACTCGTCTTATATAGTGACCTTCCATTTCTAATGCTTATTCGTGTACATACATATATATTCATCTTCGTATTCATATTCATATTCATACTCGTACCCATACCATACCCGACCATAAAGGTTCGGTGTTTCACATACCCGGCCGTGACAAGGCTCGATGATTATACATACCTGGCCCTACCAAGGCTCAGTGTTATTCCTACCCAACTGCAGTAGTGTGCGCGCTATAGGTATCATACCCGGCCATATAAGCTTGGTGTTACATAATAGTCATACATACTTAGACACGTATACATAAGAGTCCATAAGTATCATCAACATCATTACCATCATCGTTTTCGTTACGTCTATCCTTGGAGGATCAACTATCATATAAGGGATGCAATGGAATCATGAAAGTATCGAAGATCATGAGCTTTAGTAACTTTAGAGATAGAACCATTTGGAGGACATTATGGAACTCACGAAAGGATATATATATAGCCAAGGAACCATGCCTTATTGAAAGAAAGGTTACCCTTACATACCTCTGCGTCTTCTTAACTATTTAACGTTCACCGTTGAAGCTTGAGCAATCTACTTTTAGAAGGATTCATACCATGGTTAAGCCTTGATGATACTCTTAAATTCAAACTAGAATAATTCATGATCTAATGAAAATTGGGCAGTATCTCCCCTATTTCGTCAACTTCCACCATATTACTAAACAACTCCCAACAACCACAATAACATCCATAATACACTCATAATATCATAATCAAGTAATCACACTTCATTAAGCCTTCAAAATTCATCCTTATGTTCAACCTATGCCAACAACTTCACACCAATTTTAGTGCATTTTCATATAATGCTTTTTCATCACCATTATTACCTTCCATAACATGATTATATCCATATCATACTAAGAATCATGACTCAATTTAGTTTACTACTCAAAAACATAATAAAAACTACATTTAGACTTCATTTTCTACTTTCTCCTTCTACCCAAGTTTTGCTACAACCAAACATTCTCATTAACATGAAATAAGCATGGAAACTAACCTTTTTATCCCATAGAAACAAGCTTTGGAGCAACTACCAACTTGTGCAAAAACCCTAGCCACAATGCCCAAGTTTTCTTGAAATCTACCAACCCGAAGAAGCCTTCTAACACATGAACACTTTGATTTCTTACTATTTGATCTTTGTAATCTCTTGGATTTGGGTAAAATATGTTTGGAGAAGGGTTTTGGAGCTTTAGAGAGCTTGGATGAAATGTGGGAAATGAAAATGAGCAAGGGTCGTCCGTCCTTATAAAATAAAAATGTGACCCGACCCGATTTATACAGCCTATTATACGGGCCGTATAATTTATACGGGCCGTATAATTTATACGGTTCGTATAATTTATACGGTCCGTATAATCAGGCCGTGTAATACCACCAGGCTTCACCCTTCTCTGGAGAAAACCTACAGACCATTATACGGGCCGTATAATTTATATGGTCCATACAAATGGCCGTACAACTGGAAAAATTCTGATTTCCATTCTCGTCGACTCGTTTGACATCCAATCCTCGTGGAACCTTCTTGACACTTATATAACACTTCATTAACCATACAATAGGCCTTAAAGTAGCCTCTCAAGATTTTTTCTAAATAAATATTAGCTCAATTATAGCGGAAACCTTCCGAACACGACTTACATTTCACTTCCTTCAACGAACTTAGGCTCATATATTCATATAACTTCAATTTCTTATAGTATACACTTTGAGCTATCTAATGCTTCCCTTAATTTCATAAGGATTTCATAATTACCTTAAGCTCACCTTAGCCTATCCACAAGGCAACACATACGGAATTTTCGAGGTGTAACATTGTTTTCCAGATCTGTGTATACATACACTGTATACATATTTTTCAGAAGTTTTTTTTTCCAGATCTGTGTATACATACGGTGTATACATACACGGTATATAATATTTTTCGCCTTTTTCGAAAAAGATCTTTTTGTATACAAATGAATAAAGTGAATTAACGCTTGGATACAAATGAATACAATCAATTTTATTTTTTGTATTCAATATTTTGAGTGTATTCATTTTTTTTGGTGTACATATGTTGTATACAGTGTTTTTCGTCTGTTTTTATTAATTTTTTTGGTGTATCTATGTTGTATACGCCTGTATTTGTTGTATACATACCGAAAAATATGATGTTTGTTAATTTTTGACAAATTTTAACTCGTTGTATACATGAATACATCGTCGTATTCATGTATACAGCGAAAAAACAAAATTTGTATACACGCGCTTTATTGTTGATTGTTGTTACCAAATGTAATCGGTGAAACATATGCTATGTGGCTTGAGTTATGTTATATCCCGTATTTTCGAACGTCGGATTATTTGTAAGCTGAGGTGGGATCCACACGTCAAGATTGTTTTTGGAACATGTGACAAGTTATATGAACGCATATGTAAAGTTAAACACAACTCGTGAAGGGCCCTTGGGCCAAATCAAAGTGGAAGCCCTCCAAACGAATATTTTTAAGAAAACGTTTTCGGGTGACCTGACTTTGAGGGGCAAAAACGGTATTATAAGTTTGGAATTTGGAAAAATACCAAGAAATAGAAGTTGTAGATAATTAAATTAGCTTTCCAATCATATGTCTTGGGTTCCCAGGTGACGTCGGTACAAGGAGATATAGACGTTTTAAGGTCGAAAGGTCAGTGGGCTAGGCCCAACTCGGGACCAACCGGGTTGGCCCAAAAAAAAAAAAAGGAATTAAGGCCCAAAAGAGATGGGGTGGCCGGCCAACATGGCCCAAACCCATGGAATTTTATTAATTTCCATGTGCTAAATTAAAATAAAGGACCATATATGAGTCATATTTCATTAGAAGCTTCAAGAGAATTAGACAAGGAGAAAAACAAGAATAACAAGAGCAAGAAGAGCCTATACGGCTTTGGCCATAGAAAAATTTAGCCCTTTGAAATCTTTCTCCAAAAATTATTTTCTTGTGGTATTTCCACTAATTCAAGGGTCCTTTACAACTTGGTGTAGTTGTTTTGGAAGAAAGAGCACTTGTTTCTTCAAGTTGACAACTTGGTCAAGTGAAGAAGATTGTAAAAAAAAAAGGTAAGAATCTATTCCTTTTTCTTATGTTATGAAGTTTGGTTTATGTTGTAGTATGTAGAAATGAGTAGAATTTATGAAAATATGGAAGTTTGCAAAGTGGGTGTGTTTATATGAAGGTGGCCGTGTGTGTGTGTTAATGTATAGATATGATGAGTTGAATTTTTGTGTTGTATTCTAGTTGTGGTTATGGTGGAATTTATATTGGAAATGAAAGTTGAATGAATTTGGTTGAAGTTGGAAATATAGGTGTTGGCCGTGTGATGTATGGAATTGGAATGGAAATGGATTAATTTTGTTTAATGTGTTAGTTGTGTTGTTGTGATCCTTATGATGTAAATGAGGGCTAAATGGTTTAAGTTGGCAATAAAATGGATTGTAGAAGGTTATGTCATTTTAGTGTGATTTTATGATATTATGAAAAATGAAGTTGTTAAAGTATGGATTGATGTTGTTGATCATGAATTTGCAAGTAGAAAATGTGTTTTGATGGTGTTGTTGTATATGTAAGACTTTTGGGTGAAATATGGAATTGATGGAATTATTGAATATTGGATATATGGCTTGGAATATTCTTGGCCTATGTTTGAATGATCTTAAATTAGTATATGAATATGGGAATATTGATAATGATTTGAAAATGAGGAATGTGTTAAAAAGGGTTGTTCTCGGTTGGGGACTGTTTTCGGCCAACTTGGGAAAATTATTGGATTGTTGGAAATATTATGTGAATTGTTTAGAATGTTCTTGAATGTTGTTAGTATGGGTTTGGGTTAGTATTTGAATGTATAAGCGTTGATGTTGGCTTGAAGGTAAGCCGTTGAATTGAATATTTGGAAAGTTGTCGAATGGTGTAAAAGAGAGTTATTAATGTTATTTTGCCTTTCGAATTGATTATCGATGTTGCTAGGTTGGTTATTGTGGTTGTTGTTGTTGATTTTGAGCGAGTTAAATTCTCGGGTTGGCCTATTTACAGGGAAAATGCTGCCAAATTTTCTGTAGAATTTAGAGTTAGTTTGGAATAAATAATTGCTTAAGTGCCTATGGTTAATATGGGATCTTCATTGGCATATTTGTAGACCTTGGGGAGCCCGAGGCGTAGATTGGGAATAACTTTAGATCGGCTAGCTTGGAGTGCGTTCGATGTATGTAAAGCAACCTTCTTTTCTTGGCATGCCTTAGTTTCACATAGACTAGATTAGAGCCTTAAGGAAATTCCAAATCCGGAATCCGAGCATGATATGATCTATATATATTCCTTGGCACTCTTAGGTATGATTTGATGAAAAATGAACCATTATGTTTTTGAAAGAAGGGATTTCCAAACTTTGTACAAAAAGGTTTCGCTTTAATGAATTTCGTAATTTTTGAATGCCATATCTTTCGCATAAAGGCTCGGATTGTTCCAACATTTCCATAAGAGTTTGCATGATGTATAATGAGTATGATTTCCATAGGCGGGCCCGACTCGGGTCAATACCCGTTCGTGGGTCCCACGACTTTCTTTATACGATTCGGAGAACTTTTGAAAGAATTTGGTATGACTATTATTCCGATTTCGAATATGATCATTTTTACTTATGTTTGAGTTTGTGATAATAATTTTGTGCATATGACTACTCACGACTCTACTCGTGCATTCTGTTATCCCTTCGCCGAGTCCCGGGCCGGTTCTGTTATCGTGCGCATTTTGATATACTCCGGAGTTATGCTGTGTTTATGGTTCACCGAGCTACTCGCAAAAGAGGGTCGGGTTCCACCTATATTGTGGTGTTATGCTGTGTATGGCGTTATGTTGTGATGTGATATGTGACGGGGATACGGAGATTTGAGACTTTCTGGTGTTATGCTGTGTTTATGTTTCACCGAGCTACTCCCAAAAGAGGGTCGGGTTCCACCTATATTGTGGTGTTATGCTGTGTATGGCGTTATGTTGTGATGTGATATGTGACGGGGATACGGAGATTTGAGACTTTCTGGTGTTATGCTGTGTTATGGCGCCATCGACGGGTGGGCGACCATATTCTTCTGTACCCGATGCATGACTTACATGTTTTTGAAAGTAAACAAATTTTGATATGTTGGATTTGCATTTATGTTTGATACTTCCATTTCGTTTATATCTCAGATTTGCTTTCTGTACATTCTGCTTTGCATACTCAGTACATATTTCGTACTGACCCCCTTTCTTCGGGGGCTGCGTTTCATGCCCGCAGGTACAGACGCACAGTTTGGTGATCCTCCAGTCTAGGACACCCCCTTCTGCCGTTGGAGTGCTCTTCTCATTTCAGAGCACATATTTTGGTATACATTTTGTTCGTTGTGTATGTACATATTTGTTCAGGGGTACGGCGGGGCCCTGTCCCGCCATATGTTTTGTTGGTCTGTTTAGAGGTCTGTAGACGTATTCGTGGGTGTGTGTGCCTACTTCTGTACAGATGTGTTTGTACGACCCTATTCGTTATGGCAGCCTTGTCGGCGTGCACTTTGCATATGTTTTGGGCCGTCGTGCCATCCGTTAGCCTTGTCGGCTGTTGATACATCTGTTAGCCTTGTCGGCTCTTGATATGTTTGATAGCCTTGCCGGCTTTTTGATATATATACATATATGTCCGCATATGGTTGCGTTGAAATGTGTTCGATACAGTTTGATATAGTTTGAGACGGCATATAGTAATTGTGGCCGTATATGCTAATTGTATGTGATTCGATATGGATAGGTATGTCAGGGTGCCCAATTAGGACACCAGTCACGGCCTACAGGGTTGGGTCGTGACAAGTTAAGCCCAGAATTTTGTCATTTATGTAGTTTCCCCTTTAAATAAAGCCATTGATCTAAACAAAAAAATCATAAAGAGGAACACCAATGCTACATCCTACAGTTAACAACTAAAGTAGTACTTACACTGAACATAATCAATCTCAGAGATATTTAAAAGCAGTTTTGCAGGGACACTTAAAAATTCAGTTGCATTTGGATTAGAAAACAATTTAACTAGAAGAATATGGATTGGGAGTCCATAAAATGGTGCGTATCTTTTTATTTCTTAAAAATTGACTTTAAAAACAAAACCATATCAACAAAATTCAATGAAAAAATCACTTAACTAGGTTGGGTGAATTTCTAACCCTCTGTTTGGATGGTTGTTTCCCATGGTTCATTAATGTATAGCATGGTATGGTATAGTATGGTATTGTATTGTATTGTACTGTATTGTACTGTATTAATGAACACAATATTTAGATAGACTGTATCGTTTGTTGTGGTTTAATAACATTTGTATTGTTTGGTTTGACGGTATGGTACTAAATAATAACTTGTAAGTTTACTAAAATACCCTTCACTCTTAATTAGAAATTAATTTATATATATTAATAAAACTCAGGTAAAGAATAAAGTAGGAACATTAAAAAATAAGTAGGTAGTGGGTGGAGGTGGTGGAGGGGTGGGTGGTGTGAGGTGGGTGGTTGTGGGATGAGACTGGGGGTAGCGGGTGGTAGGGTGGAGGTGAGTGGTTGTGGGGGTAGGGTTGGGTGGTGGTGAGGGGTAGTGGGTGGGGGTGGTGGAGGGGTGGATGGTGTGACGTGGGTGGTGTGGGATAAGGGTGGGGGTGAGTTGTTGTGGGGTGGGGTTGGGCGGTGGTGAGGGGTAGTGGCTGGTGGTTGGGGCAGTGGGGGGCAGAGGAGTGGGGTAGTTGGGGTGGGGGTGGGTGGTAAGGCAGGGGTGGGGTTGTGGAGGGTGGGGTATAATGGAGAAATGAATTACATAACCACGGAAAAACCACCAAATCGGTGATTTCAAAAATTGATATTTTTTCATGATTATATAACCATGAAATGAACAACGGGTTTACAACACCATACTACATAATTTTAAGAACAATGAAAACAAACATGGTTTCAAAAAAAAAATACATTAATGAACCACGGGAAATCACCATCCAAACAGGGGGTAAGTGAAATATCAATAGGTGGGTAATTTTTGAGTTAGAAAACAAAGTTGAGTGAACTATCCTAAGTTGGGTGACTTTTGGGTTAGAAACCAGTTAAGTGACTTTTTGAGTGAACTATCCTTAATTGACCAACTGAGATATTATCTCGTAATTAATCCTAACATCTTTTGATTGACCCCCGTAATACAATAATTTCATATATATCGCTATACATACCGCAGCTATTTTGGGGGAAGGTTCTTGATGCGTACTTATGACCGAATAATCAAAAAGATTGTGCTGAGCACCTAACCTATAACATTTATTTGACTAATTAAAATAATCTAAAAAGTTGAGGGAAATAAGGGATGCAGTAAGGGAACTTTTTGGTTTAAAAATTGAAAAGTTAGACCGAGGCGTTATGAATAGTGATTTATCTAATTGATAGGATCCAAGTCTCTTTATCTTTAATCATTCCGTTGCAATTTTCCTTTGAACTTTCCTTATTTTAGGCCAAGTGATTAGATTCAAATTTGATGTGAAAAACAGACAAAAGAGAGGCAAAGGGCCATTTAGCAGCCAACAATTGAAGTTGTCATAAACAGTGCTTTAAAAGGCGAGCCCCCGGCCGAGCTGGGGCGGGGTGCACCAAAAACATCCCGAGACGATGGTGGGGGGCTAAAGTCTCAGAAGGCGTACGCCCAGCAATTCGGGGCGTACGCCTAGGCGTGTGGGGCTTAAGCCAAGAAAATTCTTCAAATTAAAACGAAATTTGTTAAATAAGTCCTTAATATAATGCCCGAATTCTCAAAAGTCATTATAATTACTCAAATATTTTACAAAAGGAACAAAAACATTAAATATAAAAGTCAAGACCTTTTTTTTATTGCTAGATGCCTAATTTATGTTCTTTCCTAATTCTTTATCTTGTCTTCTACTATCTCAAAAAAAAGTAACGAACAATCACTTATTGTTGTAAGTAGCGTATAATAGATTGTTCTAATTAATTATTTGTGGGGATGGATCACATCTATATATATTTTTCACTTATTTATAATTTTCTTCAATTTTTATGCAATTTTTATTTATTGTAATTATATTATATTATGAAATACTAAAAATTAAATACCCATGACGCTTACGCCTCACTGAGGCATACATAAAACACCTCGCCTTACGCCCCCGCCTTTTAAAATACTGGTCATAAACTGTCAAGACATGCAGTGCGATACATGAGATTCCTCCATTTTAATTGGAAATCTCGATTCGAATATTAAAAATGGACAAATTTCTGATAAGGATCGCTTCCCATGAATCTGAGTTATCTAAGCTAATAGCTATCAGATATCAAATAATTCAAAATACAAAACGAAAGTTGTCATACATTGACTTGTTTGCTCCATTATCTCCATATCGAACTTGGGATTTGATCACTAGGCCCGTTTATTAGAATAAACATTTTGGTTTAGGGCAACAAATTTTTCAAAGTTTAGGACCCCAATAGAGCTTAATTTTAAACAAGATGTGTCATTTTCTATCACAAACATTATATTTCATAATTAAATAGGACCAAATTGAAGTTGGAAATAGTAGTTAGCAATTCTTTTAATAATTTTAGTGTAACACGTGACATTATTTTACCTATTAACATCAGGATTACATGAGCTCCACTACATGATTGTTAAACTTTTTATTGAAGATCTGGACTAAACGGCGACGGTGTACCCAATTACCTCGTCGCTTCCTTCTTCTCCATCGCTGCTGCATATCCAACTTCGTCTCTGTCGCTGCCGCCGATGGCTAGCTCGGATAAAAAAAATAAACATGGGCTAATTGGGGTAAATATTTTCCTCAAATTGTCATACAGTGTTATTTTTCCTTTACTCCATATATATATAATTACAGGACATAGATCTGGTGACATGACACTCTCACATATTAGAATTTGTATTTAACTATTTTCATGTTTTTTTTAAACTATTTTCTCACACTTTCTTAGTTGTTAATAGTGATAGACACTGCAAAACTTGTAGCTATAGCGGGAAGCCGGAGCTTGGTATCAATAAGATGACGAAGCAGAGAATAAAAGTACTTAAAAGGTTAGTTACAATATCATATAGAAGTTGCAAAATTATAGATTCTTATCTTAATAAATTTTCACTTTCATCTCACTCTTTCTTACCCATGTCAGTGTATAACCCCGTTTCCTTATGCCAAATTGTTGTGAAAAATTATCTAGATTATAAAAAATAAAATCTTACGAAATTCAAAGTTTAAAAATTTCTTCAGCAATAATCCTTTTTTCCCTTTGAGATTAATAATCTTTTCTATTACACTAAAATATCTATTACTGTTATTGTTTTTATTTACTAAATTTGAAGATATGATGTAAGATGATTTACTTAGTTTTGGAATATGAAACATTGTTATGGAGGATAATTGATGAATATGTGATTATCTTTTAGAAATATTTTAAAGTTTTCTTTGATTTTGGAGAAAGATGTTTCATCGATGTTACTTTATTCACTACGATTTTGCCTGTCATTGTCAGAATTTACTTACATTAATTAATTCATCCATCATTTACCAAAATACCAAGCAACTTCTTAAAACTCCCTTCATTGATTTAGGAACTAAGATTTGTGCATTTTTGTTGATTTGTTATCTTTTGGATGTTTAGATATATCAACAAGCTTTTGATCAAACTAAAACATATCTTCATTTTAAAATTTCATAAAAATGACTTCGTAAGTGTTTTATTCATTGTTTTAGTTTGTTTTAGATAATTATATTTTAATATATTTAATTGCGAATAAATCTCATAAGGAGTGAGTATTTGATTTTAAATTTGTGGGTAGTGTATATGAAACTGAATCTATTACAAAAGTGTTCGTGTAATTTTTCCTAATATCTTTTAATTGACCTAATAATATAATACAATTTTTTTTTATATATATTGGTGTAAATAGCTAATTGATGAGATCTAAGTCTCTTTATCTTTAATCATTCCATATCTTTTTTTCCTTAAAACTCCCCTTATCTTAGGCCAAGTGATTAGGTTCAAGTTTGATCGGAAAAAAACAAACCAAAGAGAGGCAAAGGGCTATTTCAAAGCCAACAATTAAAGTTGTTATAAACCGCCAAGAGATGAATGAGATTCCTTTATCTTTAATTATAAATCTCAATTGGAGCATTAAAAATGGATAGATGAATGATATCGAGCGCTTCCCATGAATCTGAGTTCCGAGCTAATGGCTCTCAAACATCAAATTATTAAATAATAATGTGTTCATTTACTATTTTTGAGTTTCGAAAGATAAATGTTTTTAAATATATATTTTTTTTTTAATCAAAGGCATGAATAAATTTTTTAAAAGTAATCCACAAAAATAAGTACATTTAAATAAAATTTGCTACGTATCATAGGGGTGTAACTATAGAATTTTCACAAGGAATGTAAGTGTTTGATTTTAAAGTATAAAGGACATATCTGATACTGAGTCATATTATAGAAGAGCCTAGTGTAATTAATCCTAATATCTTTTGATTGACCAGATAATACAATACAATTTTTGTATATATCGCTATACATAGCGTAGCTTTTTGGGGGAAAGGTTCTTATATGTACTTGTAACTAAATATTCAAAAAGATTATGCTGAATACCTAACGTCTTTTGATTGACCAGATAATGCAATACAATTTTTTATATATATCGCTACACATAGCGTAGCTTTTTGGGGGAAAGGTTCTTATACGTACTTGTAACTGAATATTCAAAAAGATTACAAGTACGTATAAGCATTTATTTGACTAATTAAAATAATCTAAGGGTCTATTTGGAAAGTAACCTGGTAATTGGAATTGGTTTAATTAGTAGGGTGGTAATAACAAAGCCTAGTAATTACACAGTATTATAATTACAACGATCTGTTTGTTTGTCATCACGTAATTACAGTGTAATTACAAGCTTACTGTTTGGTTGCACAAGTTTAATTACACAGTTAGTTTAATTTTAAAATAAAATTTAATTATCAAAAATTAATATTTGAAAATATGTCCCTTTATAAATGATATAAATCATGTATCTAACAAGTAACAACACATTATTTCTTGAAAATATGTTAGAAATAATCATATATTTGTGACTAATATTATAAAAATAATGGATAAATATTTTTCAAATTAATTTTATTTTACTTAATTATAAAAATTAAAAGTGAACTTTTTTGTGAGAACATCATGGATTGGATATTTGACAAAAATTAATATTTAAAAAATATTGAGGGAATTAAGGGATGCAGTAAGGGAACTTTTTGGGTTTAAAAATTGAAAAGTTAGACCGAGGCAGATGAATATTGATTTATCTAATTGATAAGATCTGTCTCTCTATCTTTAATCATTCCATAGCAATTTTTCCCTAAACTTTCTTTGTTTTAGGCCAAGTGACTAATTCAAATTTGCTAGGAAAGAACAAACAAAACAGAGGCAAAGGGCTATTTCTCAGCCAACCTTTAAAGCTGTCATAAACTACCAAGAAATGAGATGAGATTCCTTTGTCTTTAATCAGAAATTTCAACTCAAACATTTAAATGGGCAAATCTCTAATAAGAAGCGACTCCCACGAATCTGAGCTATCTGACCTAATGGCTCTCGGATATCAAATAATTAAAAATACAAATCTAAAGTTGTCATACATTGACTTGTTTGCTCCATAATCTCCTTACCTAACCTTGTGATTTGATCACTATGCCCTTTAATTAAACATTTTGACTTGAGACAACAAACTTTTCAAAGTTTAGGACCCCAATTAGAGCTTAACTTTAAAGAAGATGTGACATTTTCTATCAGACATTATATTTCATCATTCAGTAGGACAGCATTCAAGAACGAAATAGTAGTTAGCAATTCTTGTAGTAATTTAGTGTAGCACGTGACATTATTTTAGTACCTATTAACATAAGGATTACATGAGCTCCACTACATAGTTGTAAAACTTTTTATGAAGATCTGGACTAAACGAGGGGGATTGACACATATACAGTAGTTATACACTAGTCATAGCAGCTATTGACACAAAAATTAGGAGTCCGCGACTTTTGTGGTGCAAAAAAAAAAAAAAAAAAAGGTTTAACCAAAATAGCACTTAAAAAAAAAAAACTAAGTTTCACGAGCGAAATTCATGTGTGAAAGAGGGCAACAAAAGCTGCCCCTCCTCCTTCCCCACCACGGTCCCCCAGTTTGAAAAAAAAAAAAAAAAGACCCGCCATTAAAGGCGATTTCAGTGGTCCCCAAGCCCTTAAAACATCGTTTTCGTGTTGTTTTTCAACCCGAAAGTCAATATTCTTGGTATATTGAAGTGTAGGAACAAGTTTCTAAGGTTCGATTTCGGAATAGAGCGGCGTATAACTCATTTCGAAAACTCAAAAAAAGCTTCAATCTAGGTATTTCACTACGAATTTTCTATTACATTGTTAAATATATTATTATCCTAAGCATGATTATTGTGTAATTGTTGCGGATTTCGAAAAAAAAACTTTTACGCATTTTTTTTTTGCGTTATTGAGGCTGTTTGGGACTGCCCCGCTTTTAATTTTTTTTAATTTTTTAAATTTGTTTATTTGGTATTAATTGTTTATTTAGTATTTGCTAATTGTTAGATTAGCGACTTAAGTATTTGTTAATTGTTAAATTAGCTATTTCAATTGTTAGACTAGCTAATTATTTATTTAGTTTTTGTTAAGCAAATTGTTTACTTGTTAATAATTTGTTAATTGTTTGATTAGTTAGTTAATTGTTTATTTATTAAATATATGATAATAATTTGTTAATTGTTTGATTAGTTAGTTAATTGTTTATTTATTAATTGTTTATGCTAATTATTTGCTAGCTAATTGTTAATTATTTAACTTATTAATTATTAATCTTTATATTTTAGGATTGAAAACCCTTAGTTGAGGATTGATAACCCGAAGTTTAGGATTGAAAACCCATAATATAATTTTCGATAAAAGATTACATAACTAATACTACTTGTTAATGATTGATTTAAAATGCGTAAAACAGATGGATCACCACAATCGTTAATATAATTTTCGATAAAAGATTACATAACTAATATTACTTGTTAATGATTGAAAACTCTTATTTTAGGATTGAAAACCCTTAGTTTAAGATTGACTTAGTTTAAGATTGATAACCCGTAGTTTAGGATTGAAAACTCGTAGTTTAGGATTGAAAACCCTTAATATAATTTTCGATAAAAGATTACATAACTAATATTACTTGTTAATGATTTATTTAAAATACGTAAAACAGATGGATCACCACAATCCTTAATATAATTTTCGATAAAAGATTACATAACTAATACTACTTGTTAATGATTGATTTAAAATGTGTAAAACAGATGGATCACCACAATCCTTAATATAATTTTCGATAAGAGATTACATAACTAATATTACTTGTTAATGATTGATTTAAAATGTGTAAAACAGATGGATCACCACCCTCTTGATCCGGGGCCCTTCGACCGAGAGGTACTATATCTTCAGTCGGAGCATAGGTCGCAGTATATATGGACATCCGACCTACAACCTGAGGCTCAGGTCCGTACCCGGTTGGGGGACTCAGCATGGGAGATCTTAGCTGCTCGCCCCCCACATTCTCGCGTCCTGAATATACTACGTCGGGGCGGTATTTACCGGTGCGTCGAAGTTGGTCGGGTACAACACGATAGGTTGCTAGTGACGGCCTTGATTGAGAGGTGGCGACCGGAGACGCACACATTTTATCTCTGCACCGGTGAGGCTACCATTACCCCCCAGGATGTGGAGGTCATTTATGGGCTACAGGTTGATGGACGCCTATTGTATATTGAGGAGCCTCAGGTGCTACCGCCTTATCGGGATGAGTTGACTAGGATCACCGATTTCGAGGCTCCGGCTGATGATTTTTCAGGCTAGAGTCAGGTTTTAATGTCGGCCCTTCATGCTCACTTCCGCCTTATAGACATGCAGCATCCGATTGGAGAGGACACGCCTCAGGCTGATGTTGATCGACGTGCGCGTCTATACCTACTCATCATATTCGGGGGCATCCTGTTCCTGAACACTTCGGGTTCGCATGTGAGCTTGAGGTATCTTCGGTATATCGACTATCTCGCCGAGTTAGGATGTTATAGTTGGGGCGCTGCTGTGCTGGGCTACATGTATCGAGGATTCTACTGATGTTCTATGGCACGAGGGTAGAGGTCCCTGCATTTTGCTCGCTCCTTCAGGTAATATATTTAAGTGTGTGTAATTAAACACAATTTTTTTAAAAAAAAAAGACGACTGATAAAATATTTTTTTAATGAAAATATCAGATATGGGTGTGGACTAGGTTGAGACCTTTTCAGCCCACACCTGCTCACCCTCCCGCTGACTATCTTGCTGTGCCGATGCCATACGCGCGGAGATGGTCGCGAGGCGTACGCCGATGTGGGGAGACGCACCACAGCCTTCTCCCGTTTAGGGATCAGCTAGATCGCATGACAGCACAGACGGTATGTTCATATTTTGGATCCACACGCTAGACCACATAGCTATTATTTTAGTCTTTTATTGTTAACTAGTTCAATTCTTTTTACATGCTTTTATATGGACGTCGTATGATCATATTTTGGATGAGCTGCCGACGTTTTTTAGGGCTGGTCAGCACATGTGGATGTCGCGGTGTCCATTGATACATATGGATATCGTTGAGTATCACGCGCTCAACCGCGTGTTACGGCAGTTTAGGTATGTACAGAATATACCCGCAGCTACGAATTGGGAGCACGACCACTATGTGAGGGACGAGCGTTTGGGCGTCAATGATGCATTGCGGCTCCATATGCAGCAACAGGTCTAGAATTGGGATGCAAGGATAACGAGCCTAGCAGCGGTCAGACATGAACTCCGATCCATGTGTACATGGAGTGGTACATGCGGATCACTCGCATCATTATTGGCAACCCCACTAGGCGTCGTCCAGATGGCCTAGGATATCTAGCTCTCGCAGGAGCGTATGAGGGCGCTGGTAAGTTTTATTACTCTTAAAATTAATCCATCGTCTTATGTACTACTTTACAAATTTATTCAATTGTTAATATTTATAAATATATGGAGGTACAAACCATTCAGATGATGCGCTATGAGAGCACTGCCCATAAGGAGGCCCCCGAAACAGCGGAGTATGCAGCACGGATGATTGAGCTTACCGAGACTGGTATGCTACGGGCATATGACTTTGAGCATTTCGGTGAGCGTGTTCCCGGTGCCCCACCTCAGGCAGTGGGTGGTCGTGGTCGCCGAGAGGGTAGGGCCAAAGGAGATGGTGGCCGTCGCAGAGGTGGTAGGGCTGGCAGAGGTGATGAGGCTCCGTCGGCTTCAGAGATCTCGTCGAGTTCTTATCGGCCGTCGACTACAGATATCCCATCGACTTCTTCTTCCCGACCGTCGACTTCACAGACACCTCTGTATACGCCAGACCCTTTGTCAGATTATGTGCCCTGGCCTTCTTTTCCATATCCACCAGTTTGTGATCCATAAGGTAAGCGGCCGATTCGTGATCTACAGGGTGGCTTACATCTAGACTTCGACGCCATGTTCGAGGACTTCGTGTTTGATACGGCACCATCTGCAGCTCCGGCACTATCTGCATCTCCTGTTCCGGGGGCCTCTCAGGAGCCCTCTCACTAGGCATCTCAGGAGGCCGTCGACACACAGGTTTGATTTTTTGAATAAAATAATTTATTAATTATTTTTTTATATGTTATTTCATGTTTAGTTTAGAATAAATCTAAACTAAATTGTTTATATGTTATTTCAGGTTCATTTTTCTGCGTCTGTGGACCCATCTCCGGCTCCAGCTACAGCTCCGGGGCCCACTCAGGAGACCGTTAAGGAGCCAGCTCAAGAGCCCTCTCACCAACCATCTCAGGAGGTCGTCGACACACAGGTTTGATTTTCACAATAAAATAAAATAATTTATTAATTAATTGTTTATTTCATGTTTAGTTTAGAATAAATCTAAACTAAATTGTTTATATGCTATTTCAGGTTCATTCTTCTGCGCCTGTGGACGGGCCTCCTAATGAGATTGACTAGACTCCTGATGCTGTTGTCCCACTCCCACCGCCCACCGTCATCTCCCATAGGAAGCATGTTATAAACCAGGGTTTGGGTCGAAAGAAGGGAAGGAAGGGAAGCAAGGATGATCATGCTATAGAGCATGTATAGATTAAGAGGAAGAAGGGAGATGGAGATGATGGTGAGGGTGGTGGGGGTGGTGGGGTTGGCCTTAGGCCTACTGTACTCTAAAGGCTCCCAGATGTGGGACCTGAGATTGTGTATTTGTAAATAAAGTGTACATTTTATGTTAATATTATATATATTTTTGGTTATTATTTTCTTAATGATAATTAGTTATCTTAGTCTTTATTGTCGACTAATAATAACTCGTGCGACGTCCTAAATTAATCAAAACCCTATAAAATATGACACTTAAACCTAAAGGATAACAAGTTTCCAAACAAAGAAAACTTACTTCGGAGCACTTTAGAACCCCTAAAACGACGATCCAAATGTTTAGGTGTATTTGATGTAATGAGCCGAAATTATTGTACGTAAAAAAAGATATTAAGTTCCATATAAAATATTGATATTCCGGCGTTTTGAAACATAACTAATCTTCAGTTAAAGTACGGAAAAAATGTGAATTTTTAACAAAATTGGCCAAAGAACAAAGGCAAGGGACAACTTATGGTCCCCTCTTTCATGCACGAATTTCATGCGTGAAAGGACCAAACTTTTAACTTTACAGTTTGGTCCTTTCAAGCACGAAATTCGTGCGTGAAACTTAGTTTTTTTTTTAAGTGCTATTTTGGTTCAACTTTTTTTTTTTAACCCACAAAAGTCGCGGACTCCAAAAATTAGTCATTGATTAGGCGTGACAATAGTAGCCCAAAAAAACTGGTTTATGTTAGGCAACTGAACAGAACAAAAAAATCTGATAGAACAAGCCCATCTTCATCTCCATCAGGTGCGCGGTGGTAACAGGGGCGGATCTACCTTGTATGGTGGGAGTGCCACGACACCCGCACGCTTCCGCTAAAATTCTTATTATAGATATAGACATCTATTAAAATATGAATATATTGATAAAGTGGCACCCGGAATCAACAAATGACTTGCGAGTGCCGGTGGTTTAACTTCCGCTTTGAAGGCTTTATATTTGTTTTGTAGCCGAGTTCGATTCACTGCGGGAGCATAATGATTGTTTTATTTGTTTTTTTCCCTTTTTCCCTTGTTAGTATTTCATTCATTCTCAGTTGGGCCCTAGGCCCTGACTTCTTTTTATTTGCTAAACGTTTCTTTCTTCTTCTTTTAAATTTCTTTACATCCCTCATTTTGCTTGTAGTATTATATCTTTACTTCATGAGTAGCGTCTATGAAAAGTAATTTAAATTGATTTTGGTTAACGTATATTTCTTTCTTTTTAATGGTACAACATTAATTTATATATTCTATTAGCTTTTAAAAAAAATCAAATGGCTTGATTGATATATATTTTGAGTTGATTCTCAAATATCGAGAATTTAAAGGTTTTTGCTTAAGATAATTGCCATATAACTCGACAATTATGATGAAAAATTAACCCAAGAACAATAAAAGTAAATTAATCTAGTCAAATAAAGAATATATACTCTCTTTGTCCTAATTTATATGACACTCTTTTCTTTTTAATCAGTCTCAAATGAAATGATTTGTAGTCACACAAATTTCTATGATTTGTTTTGGACCACAAGTTTCAAAAGTCTTCTTTTATTTTTTAAACTTCATGCCCAGTAACACATTCATATAAAATGGGACGGAGCCGCTCTTTTATAAAGTTTTTCTTTTGCAATTTTATTTTAAAATATAATTTAAATTAAGCGTTAAAAAGACTAAACTAAAATCAAACTTATTAGCCTATTTGTGAATAAAAGGCCCCATTGAGTTAACCAAAAACTAACCGAACCGACACATCCTTCCTAATCTTATAACTAATGGTAGGTATACCATGCACATAAATAATGGCACCCGAAACCTTTGAATCCTGGATCCGTCTCTGGGTGATAACCCCCTTTAGAAGCTCCACACCCCCCCCCCCACCCCCCTCTATCGGTTTTGCTGCCTTAGGATCAAGATTGATTTTAGTTTCTCATCTAAAAATATTTTCTATGTTTTTTAGAGTGCGTGTGGTTGGAATTGGTTGGAGACACCTGGATGAAGCTATGTATAGAATTGAGTACGATTGAAGGTGATTTGAATCGGTTTGGAAGCAAAATTGAGACTTGGAAGCGTCACTATGCAATATGTATATCACGTGTTATATAGTATATAGTATTGTATAACACATACATATTTTCATGGATATACGTATATATACATGATATATCCGAGATAAATAGATAAATAGTGTGATATACACTAATTTACCTAGAGATATACATAAATGTATAGGGGACACACAGGTGAAGTCATCTTCAACCTCGAATTTACAATTTGAAAATCTGCTCAAATCCACCTTAAATCGTCTCCAAGCACTTCCGAATATTATATTCAAACTCCTTTAAATGTTTAAATAAAACTCTGATATCACCCAATCAAAATAAATCACAGATATACAAATAAAAAAGTTCAAACCAAGTTTCAATGGTCTTTAATGGTATTTTTTTTCTCCCCAGATTCGTTCTTTCTCCATTGCATATTTGGTTTATGAAAAGAAACTTTTCATTGTTCTAGTGATGTTGTTGGATCGACATCTATGACTGGCAACTTAAATCCAAAGTTGGCAATGTTGATTAACAGGTTGGATTAAAAGTTTGAGCTATTATGAAAAAAAGAAAACTCAAATGATGAGTTTTGAGTAATGAATATGGTACTATCGGTGAAGAGGCCAATGGCAAAACATGAATTTGTGCAGTTGTTTATAACATCAACTTTTTAACTTATATTGTCAAACATAGCGAATAAGAGGAAGTTGGGTTAAGTCTTGGTCATTTAAGAGTCCGGAACCAAAATGCCCTAAAAAAAATATTTTGAATCAAAATACCCAACAAAAAAAAAAAGTTACCAAAGTACCTATAACGCATTATTTTACTGCGTTATAGGAGTCCACCATTTCTCACATTTTTCACTCATGTTTACGTAGTTTAGCCGTATATTAATTATGCTTTGAGATTCCGGAACTTCAATATTTTATATAGAACTCTAGTTATATTTGTACAATTAATAAAATAGGCTCAACACATCAAGAATACGCAATACTTTGGATTGTCATTTTAGTGGTTGAAAAGTGTTCGAAGTCCTTTTTTATTTGAAGACTTGTAGTCATTAGCTTTAAGTTATTTATCTTTTAGGGTTTCGTCTTAGTTTTAAATTAATGCTTAACTTTATTTCGAATGTGTCACGTTTTTTTTTTTATATCAATTTAGGATGTGAAACTATAAACAATAATAAAGACTAAGATAATATTTATAAATATGCAAAAAATATATAATATTTACGATAAATTGTACAACACTAATGTATATACACTATCGAGGATGGGTCCCACATGTAGTATGCCGGAGACTATCCCTGGGCCTAAGGCTCATGCCATCCCCACCGCCTTGGCCATCGTCTTCATCGCTCTTTTTCCTCTTAATAATCGGGCGCTCCAAGTCATGATTATCTCCTCTTCCCCTAGCCCTTGCGCCCTTAACTAGAACGTGCTTCTTAGTCCCGCTGGCACGCTCAGAACCTCAGGCTGAGCTGGGTCTGGAAACTCGACCTCTTCCTCGTCAGGAATCACCACTGCAGGCGCCGAAGGATGAACCTGAAAAGTATATAAATATTAGTACCATTTCTTATTTATATTGAATACCTTAACGTTATTTATTTAATCAAACCTGTGTGTCAACGGGCGCCTGAGTAGGCTCCTGAGATGGCTCTGTAGGCTCTTGAGATGGGTCTGGTAGTGAATATGAGGTAGTCTCCTGGACGAGATGCTGTTCGAAGTCCAAGTAAAGGTTACAAAAATTAAATAAATATTTACCTTATATTGAATAAAATTAGTTTTAAGTAAAAAAATTACATGCGCCTCGGTAGTCTCATGAGAAGACACCTCTGCCTTGGTAGGCTGATGAAAATGCTCCGGAATGGGCAGCTCCTATGGACACACTGGCGCCAAATCCTAAAATATGAAGAAAAAAAAATGAAATAATAAGTACTTTAAATGATCAAATATGTATATTAAATATTGACCTTATATTGAATAAAACTAATTTTAATTAAAAGCTTACATGTGGCTCGACAGTCACAAGAGAAGACATCGCTAGCTTGGCAAGCCCATGAGAAAATGCCTGAGTGTGTGGCTCTGGTGGACCCGCTGGCGCCGAATCCTAAAATATAAAATAGTATTAAATAATGAGTAACATATATATATTTAAAATAAATAATTTAAATGAACAAATAAATACTAACCGGGATCAAAAACTCATCGAAGTCAAGAATCCGGGCTCCCTCTAAATTCCTCACAGGCCGCTCATCAGCTAATGAAGCGCGTAATGTCGTCCAATCAACGTTATCACGCTCCTCCATGTATGCATTCTGGCTCGGCTGTGATGAATACCCGGGTATCTCAGCAAGTAAGAGCGCCGGTGTAAACGTAGGTGAGTCCCCAGGTGAGCTGCCACCGGCCTGGAAGGGCTGCAGATGGACTAGACCATGAACGCCCTCTGGAATGGGATCGACCTCATCTGCCTCATCTACCTGTCCTCCACCGCCAGGTCCTCTAGCAGCAGCGCCGTGTCCTCTACGCGCACGATGTCCTTCGGCAGCACGGCGTCCTCCTCTGGGAGCACCCGGTGCTGCCTGATACTCAGCCTCCGGAACAGGCTCCGCCATGCGCCTAATCTCGCCTGCCTGGCGGATACAATCCTCAGAAATCCCAACCATCTCCGCGGCAAGCCCCGCAAGCCCAGGGTAAGGCATATGCTCTAACCCCAATATGTGTAAATGTTGTATGGCCACCAGTTGCATTTGCGTTTAACAGAAACAAAAAAAGTTTATTTTTAAAACATAACAATTAATAAAATTAGATAAATCTAAATACGATAAACTTACCAATGCTTCGTACTGCCCCGCGAGTGCTGAATATCCTACATCCCTAGGGGGACGCAAAGCTGGGTTGCCGATCAATCGGCGTGTGATCTGATGATACTAGCGCATGTAATGCTCAATGGGAGTCAAATGGCCGACCACCGCTAAAGTGCCCAACCTGTTCTCCCAACAGTGGAGCTGGACATCCATGAAAGCCAAAAAATCATCATCAACGGCAGCCCGATCGTCCCGCTGGTAGTGTCGGAGCTCATGACGGACATCAGGAGGTATACTCTGTGTATGCCCAAATTGTCGTAAGACACGCTCGGGCATGTGATCATCTACGATGTCCAGGTGTATCAATGGACACCGCGACCTCCAAACCCCCTGACCTGCCCTACAGAAGGGGGGAAAACCATCTAATATAGCAGCGTACGACGTCCATATAAATAGCTGCATAACATATAAATACAAATCAGTGCTCACCAAGTAGAAAAGACGTTTAATTAAATTATTAATGTAAATTTAAATAGTTTTACCGCATCGTCCGTCATGTGATCAAGCTGGTCCCGGAATGGAAGAATACTGTGGTGCGTATCGACATCCAGGTCAAAACCCGCTGTCCACCTCCTCGCATAAGGCATGTCAATCTCGAGATGATGCCTAGGTACGGGCTGAAAAGGCAGCATCCTCTCCCACGCCCATAACTGTAAGCGATATTAGAAAATGCGATTTTTTAGTCGTCCTTTCAAGAGGTTTGTTGACGTTAAAGGAACGCACACTTAAATATTACCTGGAGAAGAGCAAAAAATCCACACACATCTCTGACAGCACCAATAAACGCTCGGCACAGGCATCTGTAAAGATACGCCAAAACAGCACCGCCCCAGCTGTAGTCTCCTAATCGGTCCAGATGCTCCAGAAAAACCAAGTACGTAAACTGACAAAGGCACCCGATAAATTCGGGAACAAGATGCCCCCGAATATAATAAACAGGTACAAACCGGCATGACGATCAACATCGTCCTGCGGGGTGCCGTCGTCAACCGGATCCAGACCCTCCAAATAAGTGCAGAGTGCACTAAGCTGAACCCGACTCTGTCCCGATATCTGGGCCGCGGCATCAGACACGAAGTGGGTGAGCCTAGTCAACTCTGTCACCCACGTCTGACCAGGAGGAGGCTCGTACCGAGTGTACAGTGGCTCTCCATCTACCCGCAATCCAAAGAGGACCTCCACATCCTGAAATGTAATCGTGGCCTCACCAGTGCGAAGATGGAAGGTATGTGTCTCTGGCCTCCACCGCTCAACCATAGCCGTGATGAGCGCCCAATCATGCTGTACCCGACCAACGGACACGCAACGGTAGATGCCGCCCCGAAACAATATCTCTAACACGCGAGGGTGTGGGGGTGCTCGCGTAAAAGAGCCCACGCTCTCTGCAGCCTACAGGGACGGAGCCTAGTAGATATCCCTATAGTACCGGCCCATAATAACTCTGACCTATGATTGTCTTACAAAGACAATACTGATCTATCAGCGGGCCCGGGGTGAACAGCGGCCCCGGGTGATCATCGGGCCCAGGGGGAACATTCGGATCCATGAAAGAGTCCGGTCTGTATAAACTAAATTAGTCATTATTCTTGAAATGAAAGATAAATTATATTAACTAATCGAAATTTAGCAGTAATATTTGTTTGGAACTTTATTTTGAATATGTGATACATTTTTAGTTGACCAAATAGCCAACACAACTGCGATAAAATTAAACTAAAAGAGTATATTCGTCGACCACATATTTTCCTATAAACTTTACATTTTTATCGTTACCTTATGTATTTATGAAAAGAAGAATTTTAACTATTCTTTTTAAATTTTTTTTTTATTTAACATATATATTCACGCTTTTAAAATTGTATAGATTAACATTTCATAATCATTTACAACTTGTTTGGATGGTTGTTACCTATTGTATTATATTATGTTGTTAGTTTAAATAAAATGTTTGCTTTGATTGCTACTTTAATTTTATTGTTATGTAACGACGAAAGGTTCTATTTTATGTAACCACTGATTTGGTCATATACAATACAACACAATACGATAAATGTCAAAACAATACATAACAATCATCCAAACAAAGTGTCAACAATATAATAATTCAGTACCAATCAACTTCTTTCAATTCATAAAGAATATTTAACAAAATAATAATTCATTAACAATTCATAAATAATTAACCAAATTAACAACTCATAAACATATAACAAATTAACAATGCATAAACATTTAACAAATTAACAATTCATAAACATTTAACAATTAATGAATTAAACCAAAAAAAAAAAACGGAACAGTGGCATCAGCCACTGCCCAGCCCGATCAAGCCAAAAAAAATGTTTTTTTTTTTTTTGGAAATTAACGACGATTAAATGTTAAACATGCATGCAATATAATGTATATAACAAAATAATAACAAAAGTTCATAGTAGAAAACCTTAATCGAAGATTTTTTGTAGAGTTATTTTAATCGAGTTGTACGCCGCTTTTTCTCAAAATTCGAACTTAGAATCTTGCTCCTTGACTTGAATATACCGAGAATCTACACTTTTCGGATGAAATTTAATAGAAAACGACGTTTTTAAGACGTGGGGACCACCTTGGCTCGCCTCCAATGGCGTTTTGAATTTTTTTTTGCCACTGGAGGGGACCAGTGGTGGAATCCGATCGGGTTATAGTGAAGCAATATAGCGCAGTATTTTACTGCGCTATAGGAGAAAGACAAATTCCTATAACGCAGTAAAATAATGCGTTATAGGTGAGAGAAACTTTTGGATAGCGCATTATTTTACTGCGTTATAGCACTTAACGGCTTCGTCTCCGTCAAGTGCTATAGCACAGTAAAATACTGCGCTAAAGGTACTTTGGTAACTTTTTTTTTTGTTGGGGTATTTTGGTTCAAAATGTTTTTTTAGGGTATTTTGGTTCCGGACTCGTCATTTAATGGGGCGGTCGTAGAAATAGGTATCATAAGGGGTGGTCTGAATCTTTTGGCTCCGCTTAAATTTTTTTTTTTCTGCTTAAAATGATTTCAACTTAAAGAAAATATTTGATGCACAAAATTTATGTTGCCCATCAAACATAAATTATAGTTGTAATGTTTGTATTAGTTAGTTTTTCCTATGATATGAGAGTTCAGGGCATTTCAATAAGTATTAAGAGTGAATATAGTGTAATGTGTTTCTTATTGAGCAGGACTTTTCAGTTGTATTAAAGCTCATTCATATATGGCTGAATTTCAAGCAATTTTACATGAAGTTCATGCATATATAAGGCAGTACTTCAGAACTTTTGCATGAAGTCGCCTGAAGTAATGGGGATTTATCAATGTTTTCGAATTTTTCCAATAACATCACTTGATTTAAACCAGATCAATTTGTATTTTCAAAATTCAAGATTCACCTTTTCACGGAATTTTACTTCAAACTTAAATTTATTATTGTACAATAGCTAAGAAGAAAGAGAAGAATAAAAAGGAAAGGAGGAGGAGGAGAGACGTAGAAGAAAGAAGAAAAAAACACGCAGAAAATCAAAGAAGATGAAGAGGAAGGAAGGGGGGGGGGGGGGGTTGGGGTGGTAGGAAAAGAAGAAGAAAACACACAGAAATCAAAGAAGACGAAGAGGAAGGAGGTAGAGGAGGAAAAGAAGAAGATTCGTCTAAATTACTACTATTTAGAAGAGTGAGTCACTCTTCGTCGTCCGTCTATGTTGTCGTCCCCTCAAAAAAAAAAAAAAAAAAAATTGGGCCCCATATTAAACAGGCTCATAACAAAAATAAAATAAAATATGGGTCTCATATATATTAAACAACAACTAATATTAAAAAAAAAATTGTGGGCCCCATATTAAATACCAACCAGTATTAAAAAAAAACGGTGGAACCCATCACATCCAAACTCACAGGAAAAAAAAAGTGGATCACATATTAACAAAATCAAGCATTATTAAAAAAAAAAATGAATCTCATATTAAAAAAAATAATGTTAAAAAAAAATTGAACCACTATTAAAAAAAAAGGAGAAGAAAAAAAAAGTGGAACCCACCACATCCAAACTCACGGGACAAAAAAAAAAAGTGAACCCCATATTAAGAGAATCAAGCAAAAACAAATTGTGGGCCCCATATTAAACACCAACCAGTGGAACCCACCACATTCAAATTCACGGGAAAAAGAAAAGTGAACCCCATATTAACATAATCAAGCAAAAAAGATTGTGGGTCCCATATATATTAAACAATAACTAATATTTAAAAAAAATTGTGGGCCCCATATTAAACACCAACTAGTATTAAAAAAAAAAAGGAAGAAAAGAAGTGGAACCCACCACATTCAAACTCATGGGAAAAAAAATTGGACCCCATATTAACAAAATCAAGCAATATTAAAAAAAAAAAAAAAAGTGAATCCCATATTAAAAAAACAAACAATGTTAAAAAAAAATCTGGGCCCCATATTAAACACCAACCAGTATTAAAAAAAAAAAAAAGTGGAACCCACCACATCCAAACTCACACGAAAAAAAAAAGTGGACCCCATATTAACAGAAGCAAGCAATATTAAAAAAAAAAAAGTGAATCCCATATTAATCAAACAAACAATGTTAAAAATCAAATGCTTAGAAAATCAAACAATTAAATCAATAATGATGGACTCATTGCCACATGTGTATCAACCCATTAGTGAGAGCAAATGAAACTATTGTAGAGCAACATACTTAAAAATACTTATATATTAAAATAAGATAGAATTTAATTACTTTTTCATTTTTTCCTTACTCTAATAAATGTGAAAAGATATTAATGTCATAAAATAAAAAATAATATTAAATGGAGATCAAATAATTAATAAGCTAAATTAGTGAAATTATAATTCTAATTAACGTTTCCTTAAAAAACCGTATAAAAAATAACATGACAAGTAAAATGAGTTAAACAAAAAATATTTACTAAAAATTAAAAAATAGAAGTTCTTCATGGCCTCATATTAAACACCAACCAGTATTAAAAAAAAAAAAAAAAAAAATTGGAACCCACCACATCCAAACTCACGGAAAAAAAAAAAGTGGACCTCATATTAACAAAAGCAAGCAATATTTTAAAAAAAAAAATCCCATATTAAAAAAACAAATAATGTTAAAAAAATGCTTAGAAAATCAAACAATTAAATCAATTTCTATTTTTCTACTATATAGAAGTATCGGTTTACCCATGCTTCGTCGACAGTCACTCTTAAAAAAAAAAAAAAAAAAAAAAAAAACCTGGACCCCACCCTCCCCAAACTCATGAAAAAAAAAGATGGACCCAATATTAAAAAAAAAAAAAACGTGCACCCCATATACTAAAAAATCAAACAAGACAAGTGAGGGATGGCTCAGTGGTTAAGCACCTCCACCCACGACCGATAGGTCCTGGGTTCGAGTCACACTAGAGGGGAAGTGTGGAAACACTATAAATCCTCCTAAAATGGGAGGGAAAAAAAATAAAAAATCAAACAATATTCATGTAATTCCCAAACTATCCCCATCAAGTCAATAATAGTGGATTCATTGCCACATGCATATTAACCCATTAGTGAGAGCAAATGAAATTATTGCGCAGCAAAAAATATGGACCTCATATTATTACTTTTCTTCAAAATATTTAATTGTTGTATTTGCTATTCCGCCATATCATTTATTTGTTATGCTTACTAAAATAAATATACTTAAAATATATATATTTAAAAAATAAGATACAATTTAATTACTTTTTTATTTTTATTCTTACTCTAATAAATGTGAAAAGAGATTAATATCAAATGAAGATCAAATAATGAATAAGGTAAATTAGTCAAATTATAATTCTAATTCACGTTTCCTTAAAAAAATCATGCAAAAGACAACATGACAAGTAAAATGAGTTAAACCGAGAATATTTATCAAAAATTAAAAAATAACATTTCTTCGTTTAAATAGAAAATTAATTTGTACTTTGTTTCGTTTCAAACATATAAAATTAATTTAATAATTTGAATTACAATTATCCAAATCAAAATTTGATAAAAAATAATAAGTATTTTACACTTTTAAATTAATCGAATTAAAATTGAAAGTATCAACTGATGCTTAAATATTGCTATTATTTTATCTCAAAGAAAGGAAAATAGTTTTCTTTTAAATAAGTCTTCTCTTTTAAAAAATATTAATAAATTTTCTTAGCAAACACTAATAAAATAAAGTTTTAGATACGGAGCACAAACTACAATGTTATATTAATCGTATTTTGAACATAGTACACACACACACACACACACATATATATATATATATATATATATATATATATATATATATATATATATATATATATCACTATCTAAACACAACTATATATACATAGATACACTATAATCCGAAGTGTTAGGCCCGTGCACAGCACGGGCATAAGCCATCTAGTTTAACTATATTAGTACCAATTAATTTATGAGAAAAGTAAGTAAAAGTTAAATGAGCGCGACTATATAAATAGGATGCCCCCTAAAACTTTTACATATTGCTCCACTAATTCTCATTGGCCAAAGAGGAGACTAGCCAAGTAGCAAGTGTCAAATCAAGCAACTCATCTTTTGTGATACTGATTTCAAAAGCTTTATCACCATGTTTTATTTCTTTCTCCACAACACAAATTTTACACTTCTTCATTTGGATTACTTTTAAGCAAATTTTTATGTAAATTTAAACAAAATGAATTGGCATACGTTTCTTATTTTGAAATACCTGTGAATTCTTTGCGAAAGGAAGAACTTTCTAAAAAGACTAAGACTGCCATCTCTTCAAAAATGTTTTGAACATACTTAAGCGGACACATTTTAAATATATTTTTGCATGAAACTACTAAAAACACACATAAAATCGACGCGTCATCGATGAAATATTTTGCTAAAATACGGACTGACACTATCGAAAAGTAAACGATTCTTTTTCCATCTTTTTTTAAAGAAAACCGATGGACTTCCGTTAGCTTTTAATTTTTTTTAAAGAAACTGACAAAAGTTTGTCAGCTATTTTCATGCAAAAATCTGTGAAAATTATAAAAGAAAACTTAGTTTTAAAAATAAAAATAAAAAAAAATGAGCCAAACGTCTCACGCAAAAATGCGCGAAAAATATGTTTTTTTTTTTGAAGAAAACTATGATTGTTAATTTGCGGAAGAAAAATGAAAACTGAAGAGATTTGTAGGGTGGAAACCCTAGAAATGAGAGAGAGACGAATTGGGGATTTTTCTCTTCATAAATTGGATCTGAATTACATTTGCAAAAATCTGTACAAAAAACTAATTCTATTCCTATTTATACGTATGTAAATGTGGTTACAAAGTAAATTAAATGATCAGTCCGGTGGGCTGTTGTGATGTGGGCCTCGTACTGGGTTGGGCCTTTGCCTTTGTGTTCGAAAAGCATTTTTAATAAAAATACTTTTCAAAATAAATAGTTTTTTAAAGCAATTGAGGTCTAACAACATTCATCAGCCCGACCCAGTACGAGGCCCACATCACAACAGCCCACCGGACTGATCATTTAATTTACTTTGTAACCACATTTTACATACGTATAAATAGGAATAGAATTAGTTTTTTGTACAGATTTTTGCAAATGTAATTCAGATCCAATTTATGAAGAGAAAAATCCCCAATTCGTCTCTCTCTCATTTCTAGGGTTTCCACCCTACAAATCTCTTTAGTTTTCATTTTTCTTCCGCAAATTAACATGGTATGAGAGCGTATCTTGGGAAATATCGTATATGCCTAACTTTCATCCATAAATTTGAGAAAATTCATTGATTTTGAAGTAGATCGCACTTACAATCTTTCGTTTTTCAGTATTTTTTGCCTCGTTTATTGAAGATTACTTGTTGATAGAGCATTTTATTGGATTGGAGTTAAAAGGTCTGCAAATCGAAGGAATTCTGGTTTTTCTGACTTCGTTTTGATTCGGTCAACTCGACAATCTGGTGATATTCTTCCAATTTCTCTATTTTTACCATATTGTAGTTGTTTAAGACCTTATATCTTCGATCTAGAGTTTTAATTGCTAATAGTCGAAGATTTGTTCATTAAGTTTGCGATCTAGGGTTTCAGTTGCTAGTTATTGAAGATTGTTGATTTAGGATTTTTTATGTTGCCGATTGTCGAAGAATCCTGTAGTGTTTCGTAGTACTGTACCATTAGTGTTGCATCGTATAGTTTGGTTATTGTTGTTGGCTGATTGATATGGCGATTGGAACCGAACCTGCTTCTGTGTCAAATGTATCTGGTAGTTCAACGACTTTAGATGCCTTCCATCCCTTGTATCTTCACCCTTCTGACACACCTGGTAGTGTTCTTGTATTTGTCCCTTTTACCGGTGATGGATTTGGGGAATGGAAAGAAGGGATGCTCATTTCCTTGTCTGCAAAAATCTGTACAAAAAACTAATTCTATTCCTATTTATACGTATGTAAAATGTGGTTACACAGTAAATTAAATGATCAGTCCGGTGGGCTGTTGTGATGTGGGCCTCGTACTGGGTTGGGCCTTTGCCTTTGTGCTGATGAATGTTGTTGGACCTCAATTGCTTTCAAAAACTATTTATTTTGAAAAGTATTTTTATTAAAAATGCTTTTCGAAAAAATACTTTTGAAGAATAACAATTGTGTTAGTTAATCAATTTGAAAAACATTTTTGTCAGTATTAGGTAACAATCTATCAAAAACTGCTTATCTTTTATCAAAACAACTTTTTAAAAAATCACTTTTGAAGATCAGTTTGTGTGTTTGGATAATTCATTTGAAAAATGCTTTTTATAATAACTGATAAGCAGATGTGTTTGGTCAATATTTTAAACTTTTAGAGCGTCAGGGACAAGCATCATGACACCTTTTACCATTAGAGTTGTTTAAATGGAGAAACTATTTTAACTATTTATTATGAAACACTATGAATTATGTGGAAAAAAATCAACTCGTGTTTTTTCTTAGTAATACTTTGTTGTTCCGAAGAGGGAGAGGTATTGAAATAGAGGAAAGGGACGGTATAAAAAGGGAGAAGTAACTTTATTTACAATTGGCAAACTATTCCAAAGAGGAAAATTAGAAAAAGAGAGATGGAAAAAAGAAAATTTCAAAAAAAGTCACGGTGAAAACAATAATAATAAAAAAAAAATTGTATTTAATCTAGGGGAATTTCAGTAATATACAATCCAACATACAAAATTACATTTGCATAGCCATATTTTTAAATTACACCCGCATAGCCACTTTTTCACGGTATACAATATTATACAACAATATACAACTTTATACACCTAATGTTGACGATGTATCAACCTTGTATAAAAGTGTATAATAATGTATAAGAGGTGTTTATACACACTTTTACATTAGTATACAACATTATACAAACTTATATAAGAGCGTTTATACATAATGTATAAGAGGTGTTTATACACACTTCTACTGTATAAAAGTGTATAAGAGGTGTTTATAAACACTTTACCTAAACTCTAGATCTGGCAACGGCGACAACAATCTTTTATCAATAAGCAGAAAGTGCACAATCACCGGCGACGACAATAGTGTCCAAACCGGCGACGCCGCTGCTTCCCATCTGTCACCGGCGACGGCGTACCTAATTACCTCGTCGCTTCCTTCTTCTCCATCGCTGCCGTCGATCCAACTTCGTCTCCATCGCTGTCGCCGATGGCTAGCTCAGGTTAAAAAATAAACATGGGCTAATCCCGGTAAATATTTTCCTCAAATTGTCATACAATGTTATTTTCCCTTTAATTTATATATATATATATATACATATATATTTGCAGGACAAAGGCCCGCCTATGTGGCGCCCTGCTGGCTCTTTCACTTTGCTGCTCCTTCCTCTTCCATTACAATGTTTTCCTCTCAGCTGTTTCTTCCTCTTCTAACTCTCCGTTGCCCAAGGTAAATCCCTTCTTTTCCCTTTTCCAGAATTTGAGGCTTCCTTTCATGATGCTTCAACTGGGATTTCTAGGTTTTCTTACTTGCTTGGTTGGCCTTTCGTGTATCTTTAAGTTTTATCTAATCGATTTCCCTGTTTGCTTTTATTAGTTCTAGCGATCAAATTTTCCTCTTTTGTTTTGTGTCACTTGCAGCAACAACAGAGATGGCGGGGCCTTTACACATATGTCAGGTTATGTACTTGTATAGAAAAATGGATTACCAAGGGTTACGTTCTAGACAGTTACGCAATCTTGAACTGATCGTATTTGTTGCATGTGCCAACCAAATACCATAATTTGCTTTGATGCTAAAATCGCTGGCCAAAAGAGAAGTACTGTAGAGAAACATGAAAAAGGGAACAATAACAACATCTGTGTTTTTTGTTTATTTATCTTGAATAGGGAATTTCAGATTTTACAATTAATTCAGTAACACCCGTTTGGCCATGAGAATTTTCTACTTTTTCCTGGAATTTTTTTTCACTTCATTTGAAAATCGACGTTTGACCATGAAAATTCCAAATACAACTTGAAGTTGTATTCGAAATTTGGAAAACACCTAAAATCTGTTGGGCTAAACGGTCCAAAGATACTCTTAACATGATGTGATATTGTCTGTTTTGGGCCAAGCCAACACGATTTTCCCCAAAAGGTCTCACACCATTAAGAGTATCAAATACCTTATAAGTAACTCTTTTTATCTTTTCAACTACAATGTCGTACTTTATTTGCACACCCAACAAAACCATGTGTTCACTTTTTTTCACCTTTTCCACTTTCGGTACATTCAAACAACTAAATATTCTTTGCAAAAACTAGAATCAAACACAACTCCATCTTCAAACTCCAACTCCAAAATTCCAAATAAAATAAAAAATATTTGATTTTCATGGCCAAACGCCTACTAGAGTCAAGAATATTCACTTTTTGATAGTTTCCCCTGTGTTATTTTAGACACTACTGGTTTTGTGCAATTCTGGATTACATGAAAAAATTATTTTTTTTTCCCAATAAAGGAAGAGGGTTGGGACACAAGAGGGACGATGACGGAAAGTCTCGAGTATGCGTGCATTGTATTATTTTTTTAGTTCGATGATAAACTACCAGATGAATTTGTGTCACGACCCATTTCGACTAAGTTGTGCGCGCACTTACCTTTCCCACCTCGGTAAGAGAACCCTCAACCTAACGATAAGTAAAGACATAAATAAAAAAATCAATCAAGTGGAAAAGAATAATTACGTAAGTCTCACAATAATATATAATAGAAATAGTGCGGAAATAAAGAAAATACCCCCAGGGTCTGGTCTAAGCCATACAAGAGCATCTAAGTGAAATTATACAAGTCTGGAATATAATAATACAACAATTTATCTATGTCTCAGCGTAGAAAGTAAGACATAATAATAAGAGGAGTCTTCAAGGCAGCACACGACTCGTGCTCACCCTATAAACTCGATACTATGCTGATGGCGACTATCAGCCACGGGAGATGGAAGCAGACCCAACCTAGAACTCTGCATTCATAAAGGAATGCATCAAGTGTAGGTCAGTACAAAACCACAATACTGGTAGGTATCATCAGCCGACTAAGTATAGCTAACATAATTCAGACAATAAAGCAGGATAGACAGATAAATCAACCAGTATAAGTCAAACACAATCAGAATCAAGTATTCGTCATCACCTAAGTAGAACATCTAAACCCAAGTGTGCCAAGTCTCAATATATCCAATCCGAGCCCAACAACACAAGCAAATCACCAAATTATCACAATATAAGCCATAATGCAATGATGTATGAATGTAAATGCAATGCAATGCTGTGTACACAGGTACTCCGGACGGAAGTATCGACGTACCGGTAGCACAACTCAAGGTGACTCGTGAAGTCTAAGTGCCACTCGTCCCGGATCTTTGCCCAACAGACAGACGAGACCCGGATCTTTGCCCACGGGGGTTTTCACCGGCACCACCCTGGGGGACCCGCGAAGTCCATGCACTCACTCAATCCATGATTCCAGGACTAACATCGGATATCGGACTCTCACATCACACTCTTTTAAAAATCGAGCCCAGCTCATCACAGTGCTTCATCAAGTACCAACAATGTATCACCAGTACATCATGAGAATGCGTGCAATGCATATGTCAATATCAATAATCTGATCAATATCACAAGTACCAACATGGGTACGCCAACAACATATCAATGTCACAAGTACCAACGTGGGTACGCCAACAATATCATGGAAGAATACACAGGTCACATAGAACTCTATCCTCGTATCAACATCAACCCGTAAGATACTACAATATCATAATCAAGATAGAACAACAAATTCTAGTAGCTACTAATAACACGTGGCATCAAGCCAACACAATAGAACAATCAAGTCACAACACAATGGGGTGGCTAGCCCCAACATGTAACAGGGCCTAACCTAAGACAATAGCCAACCCAACTTCATACCCGAAGGTTTACATGCTGTCTCCGACAATATTATCTAAATATATGCTTCCCTACACGAAGTCTCACCAAGGGTAAGCCATAACCTACCTGGATGGCCGAACAACAAACACCAACAATCACTCTTTAGCCTTTCCTTTCCGTGAGCCTCAAGATCAAAGAAGTCTAGGCATATTCGAAATCTAGGTTAGAAATCACGAAGATCGACACTAATATAGCTATCATTCAATTTAGGTCAAAACCAACCCTAGAATTTGGGAAACCGAGCCCCATGAGTGCAAAATGGGAAATGCGGGAGTAAAATATCAAATTAAGCACTAGGTGATCAAAACCCATCAACTAATTGCTATTTTAACTCAAGGATTCATCCAATTTCGAAATCCAAGCAAAACCCCAATTTTGGGTATAAACCCTAACTCTTATATTAAAGAATTCAACACTAATATTGGGAGATATATGATTAACAACCTTAGATACATCATCATCTAGCATAAACCCAATCAATTAATCAAGATTACAAGCCTAGAAAGAAGAACTCATAAAAACTCTCTTTTAATCCACAACTTCTTAAAGAAAGTAGCACATTTTATAGATTTCCTATGATGATTAATAAAATAAGGAATGGTAATGAAGATGGAAGAACTTACCACAATGATTCTCCCCCAAGAAATGCCTTGAAATGCTCCCACAAGCTCTATTTCGGAGTAGGTAATGAATGAAAGACTTAGGGCCTTTTAAATAAGAAATTTGGTCCGTCGGCCACTTCCGCGGACAAGCCAGCGCTTCCGCGCTACCGCTTTAGCAGTTTGGCCAACGCTTTCGCGCTACCGTTTCAGCGGTTCGGCCGTGCTTTCGCGCGCTACCGCTTTGGTGCCAAAGCGGTCACCACACACCAGTTTTTTCTAGTGTCTTGTCAAACTTGAAAACGATCCTTGGAACCACCCCGGAACCTCCCGAACACAAACCAAATATGCAGATATACATAAAAACAGACTACGAACGCACTCGTGGCCTCGGAATTCCTATTAGAGGTCAACCCCCGATACCTCAAATTCAACTTCCCAGCCCAAGTCCCGAAATGCATCTGAGTGCATTGGGAACCGAACCAAATATACACACAAGTTCTAAACGACCATCCGGACCTCTCGGAATCAACAGATTTTCGATAAAGGTCCGTTTACCCAAAAGTCAACTTTAAGGCAATCTTGTTTTTTGCTTTAAGCCCAAATTTCACAAAAAGTCGCCCGAATCAAATCTAAACACCTCGAGAAGCATGTCAACGGTACCCTAGGGTCAAAAGGGAGCTAACCAGGCTCGAGAAAGGGTCAAAAGGGTCGGAAATGCAATAACGACCAAACGGGTCGTTACAATTTGTTGAATTGGGGTTTCTATTTCCATTTATTATTAACCTTGAGAATGTAATTAGAATAATTGATAGAAATATGGTTGGAGAGTAGAGTGAAGATAAAATTGATTGAAGAGTAAAGATTATTTTTCTAATTATAGATTAACAAGTATGTTGTGATACAACTACTACCACATACACTACTTCTCTCTATTTCTAAAGCATGTCAATAAGCTCACTGTTGTAGCATTCTCTTATTCACATAAATAGTTAATTTAGGAAATATGACAGATAAAAATTGTTTCCTTTCTTTGGCTTTCAGTGAGCATCCATCCACTTGGTTCATATAGATGTGCAACTTTCTAATAGTTTGGCTCATCAAGAATCCTAGCTATGGTGCAGAGCAGTGCTCCTTTCATCTTATTCTTCTATGATTTATTTGGTTGTTCACTTGTTAATTCCTACCTTTATGTGAATTTATCTACTGAAGCAGGAACTCAACCTATATTAACATCACTTGTGGGAAAATTATGAGAATCAGATGTGAAGAACGTAAAGGAGGAGAGATAACAAATGAACAAAAATAATGGCGACCTTATACAATACGACCATGATGACGACAAAAGTGATCATGGCAGTGAAGGAAAAAACGTTGAGATCAGTGGTAGCATTGGATTCTCCTGCACAAACATTTTGGTATATTCGTACGTCATGCATATAGAGTCTCGCATATTAGTTTCTCTCAATACTCTAATATAATATTTTGCTTTCTCTTTTAGTTGGATTTTGAGATCTGTTGCCTCTACATTCTTTTTTTTTTTCCGGAATTTACATGCAAGAAAAGTGGTGAACATTATAAATTGGTAAACATGAATTTTATGAGATGGAATAAATTTAGGATGTTTAGTCTGATTCTTTGAGGAAAATGAATTTCTTTTTTTAAATAAATTCATCCATCATATATATTATTCATAAGGTTTACAATGAGGGGGACATAAAGCCTAACCTCAAGTAAATTATGTATACATGATAGAAGCTAGAAGGGGGTTTCCCTTCTCATTCAGCCCACAAAAAGGTACTACGCCTATTCCTTTCTTCTGAGCTCAGATCCTGAAATTAATCAGGCCAGCTTTCTCCATAAGATAACTCCCCCTAGCAGATATAGGGAGTTGAGAAGGATGTACACAAATCAATAAAGAGTTTTCAATGGCTCCAAACTTTGCCCGAGAGTCAGAAGTGGAGTTAGCTTCCCTATAGCAGTGCATAACTGTAGCCTCAAGAGTTTTGATCTTCTCTTGAATCTCATTGATCCAGTATTGCAACTTCCAAGATGGTTTACACAGTCCATTTATCATGTCAACCACTATCTTTGAATCCATTTCCAAAATTACATGGTTGACACTATTTTGTAAGCACCATTTGAGGCCAAAGTCTGTTGCTTGAGCTTCTGCCATGTTATTTGAGGAAAAGGAATTTCTCCTAAATTTAGAGCAATACTTCATGTATCAAATTTCATTTCCATAAAATTGTAGTATATAAACTGAAAACTTAGAGATCTGGAAAATCATTTTAATCTATGTCTAGCTGAGTAATCTTAAGATGTGATAGCAACATCAAGTGCTAAATGCATTCAGTTGGTTGATAACTTTCATATTTATAGTTATTTTCTTATGTTAAACCGCTGTATTTGTTAAGTTTGTTCGATTATTTCATTTATTGAAATTTGTTGTTTACTTACTTCAGCATGAGGCTGGTCATGCTGTTTATGTGGAAGCTCAAGATACATACAGAAAGAATAGAGATGAAATTGACAATCATAAATGATGCCAGGAATGAGCTTGAAAATCTGAAGCTTAAAGCATCTGAAGCTCAAAATCTGGAACAAGTATGCATTAAGAGTGCCATTTGTTATTATTGACCATTTCCCTGCTGTCTTCTGAGCTCTGGTGCTGCATTAAGTGATTCCAGGAATGCTTCAAGAACTACTGTATTAGAACAAGGATCAATAACTATTTGAAACTAACACAAGCATAATATTTAATTTGTTTCGCCCTCTCAATCATGTTTGGATTAAGATGTAGTTCTATTAGCTTTTGGGCAGTTTTTTTTTTTTTTTTTTTGGAAATGTTTTTATTTGAGAAATTTGTTAGTATTTCTGAAAATATTTCGTGTTTGAATTGGCTTTATTTCTGACAAGACATTTTGGTTTCTTTACCAACAAACAAGTTCTACAGTTTTCAGACAGTTTTTGTTTCATGCCGTTATAAGAGGGTAAAGACTTATTATGAGAGTATTGCCAAATTGTCTTCCACTGAACAAGTAACATATCAAAAATGACTCATAAGCTATCCTTTCCCAAACAAGTCTTGGTAACTATTAAGTAATGTGCTAATGAAGCATTAATCAAATAGCAAAAGGTTCAAACCTTAAAAGTAAGAGATATTGGAATACAAATTTGCTTTAGATAAGTTTTTATCAAGTATCATATATATCTTTGGTTGAGATGATTCAAAACAAAAGGAAGGATGAGAGCGGTCATAAGTTCCTAAGAAGGCTAAAGAAGAGGAAAGTAGAAAAAATAGCCTATTCATTCAATTTTATTACTTAAAAATTAGACTAAGATGAGAACGCATCTATCTTGTATTGCTATGGTGATTGCTGTCAAACAACCAACAAAGTAATTAATGAATACGTTATGCAAAGGAAATTAAGAGATGATTTTCTTTTATCTTTCCCGTTCACTTTGTTAATAAGTATTTGAATATTAGAAAAAATGATTTAATAAATATAATGAGATCATTCTTCGAGCGTAAATTCACTAGTATATATATAATTGCAAGACATAGGCCAGTGACGTGGCGCTCTCACAAATCAGAATTGGTATTTATCTATTTTCATGTTTTTTTTTAAACCTTTTTCTCCCATTTTCCTATTAATTAATAATTGTTTCCTTGAAAATATAAAGGCCGAACCATTGCGACTCTTCACCAAACGATACGTCCAGTTGCCAACAGCAATGGTCATGGTTAAAATCTTTTTGCATTGAAAATTCCAGCCACAGTTCCATGTTAATTCATTCACTTTTCCTAATAAGAACAACTTTCTTCTCCCCAACAAATCAAAAGGTGCGTCGGAAATTCAAAAATTACTTGAGACTTAAGTACCAGAGGGAATCCCAAACCATCTTCAGTACGTACAGATGCTTCATTGGTCATTCATTCAAAGTCAGAATAACTCCTCCATCTACTTAAATATTTTTCACCGACAAGCATTAACGTTCTTACATATATGTACAAAACGTTGATGTATATTTGATAGTTATGTTAATAGTGACAGATACCGCAAAACTTGTAGCTATAGCGGGAAGCCGAAGCTTGGTATGAATAAGATGACAAAGCAAAGAGCAGAAGTACTTAAAAGGTTGGTTACAATATTATATAGAAGTTGCAAAATTATAGATCCTTATCTTAATAAATTTTCACTTGCATCTCACTCTTTCTTACCCATGTCAGTGTATAACCCCGTTTCCTTATGCCAAATTGGTGTGAAAAATTATCTAGATTATAAAAAAGAAAATCTTACGAAATTCAAAGTTTAAAAATTTCTTCAGCGATAGTCCATTTTTCCCTTTGAGGTTAATAATCTTTTCTATTACACTAAAATATCTATTACTATTATTGTTTTATTTTACTAAATTTGAAGATATGATGTATGATGATCTACTTATTTTTGGAATATGAAACATTGTTATGGAGAATAATTGATGAATATGTGATTATATTTTAGAAATATTTTAAAGTTTTCTTTGATCTTGGAGAAAGATGTTTCATCGATGTTACTTTATTCACTACGATTTTCTCTATCATTGTCAGAATTTAGTTACATTCATTAATTCATCAATCATTTACCAAACTATCAAGCAACTTTTTAAAACCCCCTTCATTGATTTAGGAACTAAGATTTGTGCATTTTTGTTGATTTGTTATCTTTTGGATGGTTAGATATATCAACAAGCTTTTGTTTAATTTTTGTTTGTAATTTGATTTATGTGGAAAAAAAAATACTTTGAAAGCTTTTGACAATTGATTTTAATTTTTTCTTGTGTCATCTTGATCACTTTTTTTTTCTATTTCGGTTAAAGTTATGGTTTGATTTGTTTGTTTTAATTATTGAAAATTTAAGTTTCGCAAAGTACATTTACGGTAATGTTATAAACTTGTATGCTCACATTATTTTATGGGAAAAAGCTTAAAGATATTCTGCTCTTCACACAACTTACAGTTTGATTATTTTAAGATTAGAGTATTTGAAAAATATGGTTTCATAAATTAAATTTCTGAAATTCTTAAATTGATATCACTATGTTGTTGAGGAAATGTTGCGATGTCTTTTTGTGGTATTGTTCCCTTAAAATTCTACCAACTGTATATGCCATCATTTAAGATTTTTTTTTTTACTACACAAATTTATTATTCTAGATACTTGAGGAAATGCTATGATGCCGATTTGAAATATTCTTTATCATAAACAGGGGTAATTTCGAAAACCTCATTCCATGTTTTATTTCATATAAAACTGAGGTTTTATGTAATTCATAATATTACGTCTGTCTCTCTTATTTTGATTTCTTTGTAAAAATTTATTTACTTCTAACATTAAAAATTTACAATATAACAACTTTACCTTTGCTATTACCGCACCTATAATTAGCTAAAAGAACTTCTTCTTTTTTTCTTCTCAGAGATCAACATTTATACTAGTTAGCCCGTCAAATAATATAGTGCAAGAGACAAGGACGGGTCAGGGTTTTACAATATTAGATTTTCTTCCTCCATACACCTATGCTTCAAAAGAGAAGAATTCAATGATTAATGACGAAGAGAAATCGCTCGGATTGTGCACGGACATGCATGGGCAAGAGCTGGACAATTAATGAGGAATAAGAAGCCCTCCTTGACCTGAGAAGGTTAGCTAAATGCATCAAGAACATTTTGGTTTACCTCTTCATTACTATTTTACAAAGTGAAAATAAAATAGAAACTTGAGTTTAAATATAGACTTTTAGCATGAAAAATGTATAAATGGTGTGTTCATTTTATTAATTACCCATTCATGCGTTAATAAACTCATTATCTTCTAAAGATATTAGGTAAGGTGAGTTTAGCTGCTTCGTTTGCATAATTTTATTACAAGATTGATAACTATATTTCTGAATAGAGTTTAAACAGGACGGAAGATCGAGAATACTTATATTGCACAACTTTTCTCTCCCTGAAATAAGAGTCATCTTCCCCCTTCCAAAACGATTGTCTTAGTTACTATTTAAACAGTCAAATGATATTTCTTTGACTATAAATTTTTAGATACTTTCTATAAATTTTAGATTGTTAACTATTGTGACTTATAGTACTTTTTATGTCGTATTTAGATATGCAATTATTTCAAAAAGATTAAAGATCCTATGTTTGAATTCACACAAGACATTAGTTAGTTTGACCCTCGCAATTTGAATCAAGACAATCTTTTTTGGGACGGAGGGAATAATTCTTATGTATATGAATGTGAATCCACTTACGTCTTTTTTATAGAACCAATCTTCTCATTTACGATCAACTACTTGGAGCCTTTCATGAATGAATATATTTAATTTCTATGGAAAAATAGAACGTCTTGTAGAAGTCTTTGCTAAGAATTTTCAAATACCTTATGCTTATTCAAGGATACTTTCATGCATTATGTTAGGTATCAAGGAAGATCAATTTTGCTTCAAAAGGGACCTCTGCTACTTCGTAAAAGCATTTTTTTTAAAGGTCAAACACCTCAAATCTAAGAAAAAGACGCTTATGGAGGAAAAAAAAAGTGTTAGCCTCCAAGAAGCATGGCCGAACAGGGCTATAAGGTTCCAAAAGTACTTTTGAGAAAAAGTTACTTTTTTCACCTTCTGAAAGTTAGTTTCTACAGCTATTCATTTTTGGGAGAATAAGCTATATATACATAAGAATAGGGTATATTTACGAAATATGATGATACTTTCCGGTTTACAAAACATATGATGATACTTTCCGGTTTACAAAACATACCAATAGATTTCTAATTTTCGCTCAAGGCTTAAAAATTTTGCTCAAAATCTTATGTATGAAAAGTGTATATCTCGCTCAAAGTTTAAAATTTTCGCTCAGAATTTTGTGTATGAAATGTGTATATCTCAGTCAGGGCTTAAAAATTTCACTCAAATTTTCATACATAAACAGTGAAATAGGTATGAAATATGTATATCTCACTTAAGGATTAGAATTTCGCTCATATTTTTGTGTATAATTTTCAGTTAGATTATATACAATATTCATACAAATTTAATACAACAACAAGAACATAGGAAGCTTAAAAAACAATTTTCTGAAACATAAGTCATGATTCTACCATCATTCATACAGTTTTATGCTTTACATAATTCACGATTCTACTACCGAATCTCCTAAGAACTAAACTATTAAAAACCATAATAATTAGAAAAAAATTCAGAAACTAATTCAAATCCCTAATCACATAAAACCTAAAAACATAAACACAGACTAATTATTCAACAGATTCATCAAATTATCCTTCATGGAATCGAAAACCCCCAACTCTCATGTGAAGCAGCAAAAAGTATGAAATGGCCATTTGTTAAAATTGACCCACGCCCTAACAATTTTCAGCAGTTCCAGGCTTAACATCGAAGGATCAGGGCCACTACTTCTCTATTGTGTATGGAAAAAGATAACGATAAACTAGCTCCTTCTGGCAATTGATCATGTAAAAATCTAATACTTATGTTCTTTGAAAATTATTTAATTTTGGTGTTTTTGAATCGCTAGAGAGGGGAAGAGTGTTACGACCCGACTAGAGGGCCATGACGGGTACCCGGAGCTACCCTATCGAGCACCACCTAACTCACTTGTCATCATATTCAATCTGAACATACACCGTTCTCATCATAAAACTCATTACGAGACAACCTTCGTTTACTTTCCAAACATATATATATATATATACACACACATAGGTCCACAAGGCTACAAAATGATGTACAGAATATGCACTAATAAGATCATAAGACATCTACTACCCACACACATATATCTACGAGCCTCTACTAGAATACTGGAATCATAAGGACGGGACAGGACTCCGCTATGCCCCAAATATGTACACAAAAGAATATACTAACAAGCGGCAACTCCGGAGAAGTGGAGTGCTCCTATAAGACTGCTGATAGAGTTCCTAGGTATCCGGTCCGTCTCCCTGTCAACCTGTGGGCATGAACAAAACGTCCATAAAAGAAAGGACGTCAGTACGAGCAATGTACTGAGTATATAAGGCATGAATGATGACATAATAAAGAGATAAGGGACATGAGATAAAGAAATAACTTGCACATGTGATTGCCTCTTAAGGCGGAAACCATGCACGCCAACTTTTACTTTTAAAACTACATCATAACATATATGTATATAATTAAGCTGTCTAAGTCATATATCATCACTAGCCCGTGTCTGGGATAGTCATCTCACGCCGCCCACTAGTGGTGACTACCCGGCCAATTAGGCCCGGTGTACTATTATCATCCATAAGCCGCCCACTTACGCCCAGCGTAGTGGTGTCTGCCCGGCCAATTAGGCCGGTGTAATCTTACATATACATAACATGAAGCATGCATGAGAGCCCAAATGAAAGCTATAACTCTATCGGAGTGACATAAGGTCGGTAACCTCCGATTATATTATGGAACAATCATGATCGCCATGTCTCACCTTGAAGGAACTAGTATTATGAGGTGAGACAATCAATAATTTGTAATATCAAGAAAATCATGCAATAGGATCATTAGTCTTATCGTAGCATCATTTCATAAGCTTTAGAATCTCTATGAATAAAATCATCATAATCGTCATCATTATCATAGAACATATCTCATCTCTTTCTCATAGGAAGCTCTTAGAAATCTTTAGCCTTCAACTTTGGGATGTGAGAAAGTCATAGAAATATATAGAATCATAGTATAGGAGTCATGCCTTTGAAAGAAAGGGACTAGCCTTACATACCTTTACGTCTCTTTAACTTGATCGACTAAATGCTTCCCCTCCAAGCTCACGATTCTACATTCAAGAGAATTCGTACTAAAATTAGATAATTGGAAGCATACTTAGGCCTCAACTAAAATGGCTAAGAGCTAACGAAAATTGGGCAGCATCTCCTTGTTTCAACAATTTCCCCATATAATAAACAACTCCCAAACATCAATAATAACACCCACAATATCATAATCAATAAACTTCTTCAAGTTAAACATTATTCAACTCTTAAAATTCCCTTTCAAAGTCATCCTTAACCATAACTACAATGCAACACCATATTCATTTTCATATAATACTTCTTTAACATCGTTAGTATCATTCATAACATGATTATACTCATGGCATATCAAGAATTATGGTTCAAGTCAAATTACTATTCAAGAATGTCACTATTTCCACATTTGAGCCTCATATTCTACTTTCTTCCTCAATCCAAGTCATTCAACCACTCAATACTCTTAATAACATGAAATAGGTATAAAACTCACCTTTGATCATATAAGAATTAACTTTAGATGAAGATACTTCACTTGAGAAAAAACCCAACTTCCATCCCAATGGAATTCTTGACTTCTATCAACCCTAGTTATCTTCCTTACCCTTGATTCTCTTGATTCTTGATGTTTAATCTTTGATTTCTCTTGGATTTTTGTTGATATGGTGAGCTAATGGAAGTTTAGAGAGGTTTTAGGGATTTATTTTGGGTAAAAAATAAGGCCTAATTCGTGGGAAATACCTATTTATAGGCTTAGGAACAATTTCCACCGACTTCAACTTTTCTGAAAATTTCGGGTAAAGTTCAGGCACTGTTCATCCCGTACTTTACTGAAAGTACGGATTACTGTTCACCCGAGGAATTTTTTGGAAATTTTTGGCAAAGTGCACCTAGGAGGTGCGGGACGCACTTCATTGTACGGGCCGTATTTTTCTCTATACTTCACAGAAATGTGATCTGTCAGTTGCATTGGAAAGAAGCCTCTCTGAACTTCAATTTACATAGGTTATGAGTTCCGTAATTCCTCGTATTCTAGGAGATATTCCCTCTCAAGTTGGACCAAAATTTATGTCCAAAATTCTGCCATATTTTTTCAAATTTTCAACGAACCTAATTTCTTCGATTCGCTTGATCCCGAAACCTTTAAATACTTGTCCAAAACTTATTAAAAGTCTTCCTTGACCTTATAGGGGTATCATAGCCTCTCTGAACTCACGTTAGTTTGCTTACAACGACGCGAAAATTCACAAGGTATAACAAAGAGAGAGAGAAAAATCTTTTTGATAAAGATGAGGGGAAGAGAGAAAAAAATCTTTTTGACAAAGATATTGAAACTGAATCGTACTATCCTTTAGCAAAAAAAGAAAAAAAAAGATACTATCCTATAAATAAGGCAAAAATTAAAATTCAGATTATCTTCCTAAAAGGGGCCCAAAATCATGGAAAGTCACATTAATCCCAAATCTCATATGTTTAGTAATAAAGTTGTTATGTTTTGTAAATAAAAAAAAAATTCTTTATGTTTTGTAATATAGAATCTTAATTAGTATTATTAGGTCATTTTCCCTTAATTTTTTCCCCTAAAAGCTTGGTCAAATACTTCAATTCTTCAAAATAAGCACTTTTTTTTTTTTTTAGAAATAATTGCATTTTGACTTTCCAAAAGCTTGATCAAACATACACTAAATCTGATTACGAAAAAAAAAAAAATCCAATTATTACTCTTAAAGGAGAAATTCAGTTTTATGAGATAATGAAAGATGAATTAAAGAGTGGCCTAAACGAGACCATCCAGTGCAAACAATGTTTTGAGTGAGGTCTATTATGGGACCAAAATGATCCTAACAGTGACTGTTCCAAGCTCCTCCATTTCAACTTGCAAAACGTACTTTTTTTGCGCGGATTGCCCTTCTTTTGGGGTGGTCTTTAGATTTTGCTCCTCATATTTGTGGTCTTTATGTTTTATCCTTCGCGTAGAAACCCTGAGGTTCTGGGTTCGAACCTCCGCTCAGGCATAAAAATAAAAAAATAATTTTGCAAGACAAGACTTGGGAAAGTTATGCCGTAGCTGGCATACGCGCGCTTAAGGCATGACTAAAGTTATGCCGGATCCAGCAGAACTTTTTGCATAGTTTAGTTATGCCTTATGGGGCAGAATTTTAGTTAAGCCATAACTAAAAGTATGCCCCACAAGGCGGAATCTTTCCTTAAGGCATAGACTTTGCCTTATAAGACATAGACTTTTCCTTAAGGAAAAGTTCTGCCTTATGACTTTTCCTTAAGGCATAGTTTAGTTATGCCTTATGGGGCAGACTCTTAGTTAAGACATAACTTAAAGTATGTCTCATAAGACGGAACTTTTCCTTAAGGCATAACTAAAAGTTTGCCTTGTAAAGTAAAAAAAATAAAATATATGCCTTAAGGCAAGTCTGCCCCCTCCGGCAGACTTTAGTTATACCTTAAGCGCACGTATGCCGGCTCCGGCATAACTTTCCCCAAGCCTTGCCTTACGAAATTATTTTTTATTTTTATGTTGGAGCGGGGTTCGAACCCACAATCTCAGGGTTTCTACGCGAGCCTCAGGATTTCTACGCGAAGGGTAAAAATTAAAGACCAAGAGGGGCAACAATTGAAGACCACCCCCAAAAGAAGGGCAATCCTGCTAATTGCCTGCAAAAGGTTTGGCCACGTCCATCTGTAATCCCGCACATTTAAAATTGCAAGTTTGATATTTTTGTTAAATTATCTATTACATAAAGGGATTGGGAAAATAAAAATTTACCGAGAAGAATAAGAATTTAACTCACACTAATTATGCGGTAAACCGCACTGATTACACTAGATTATAAATGGAAAAATTTCATAAATATACAAGTTGGTCACTTTCATTGTAAAAAAAAAAAGCTCAAAACTTACATTACAAAAAATAGGCTAAAATATTCAGACATATATAAATATATGCAGACACTTATACCAACATATATAAACATATACAAAGGCAGAGAGAGAGCGAGAGAGAGTGAGAGAGAGAAAAGTTTGAGTCATTTTTTTGTAAGAATTAAAAAAATGAGTCAATTTTGATAGCATTTTTGCCCCAATTAACATACAGTGTAATTTAACTGATATTTTAAAAGTTCATTGAGGCCTAAGATATCTTCTCGAAATTGAAATTATTGTGGGGTTCTCCGAGAGGATGAACTTATCATGCGTTTTTTTTTAAGGTGACAACTAACTACTTGTATTTGCTTAATCAAATGCTAGTTTCTTTTTGCGCCACTCCGTCTTCTTATTCTATTTTCTTCTAAAATTTGTCCCAAAAATTAAGATTATCGTCGTACCAAGTAAATTCTATATACTTATGAGAATCTTAACAATTTTAGTGCTGCGCTTATTAATTTTGTTGTTTTCTTTTGCATGGTTAAAACCATGACCACAATTCATATTCATGCCTCTTGTTTTTACAACAACAACAACAATAACGTATATTCAGTGAAATCTCACAAATGAGATATGGGAAGAGTGATGTGAACGCAATTTTATCTCTATCTTGTGAAGATAGAGAATTTGTTTCCGATAGACATTCATATCATTTTTCTTAAACTATTATCTAATAAATGTCTTTATTAGTCTAAAAGGCCAGGTTAAATTTGATTGCAAAGGAAAAAAAACAATTATTCTTAAGGACGAAATTCTATTCCCCTAAACTAATGAGAAAAGATTTAAAGAGGCCTCAAAAGAAGGCAAAACCATACTAATAATCATGTGTCGTTATAGAACCCGCGTATGTTACCTAGGTGGAAGACTGGAAGTTATAATTTATATGTTCGTCCAACAAAATTGAGGTTTAGATGAGACCAAAATAATCCTGATGCTATAATGAGATGACTGTTTCTTTCCTTTTGTTAATCATTTGTTATTCAAAACATATCAACATTACTAATTTAAATTAACACCATATAAGATCCATTAAAAGAAATATACTCCCAGCCAAAAAATTCCCATCCTCTTCCTTTTGCTTCACTTGTTGACACAAATTAAAAAAGGAAACAAAAGAGAGCTATGCTCAAATTTTTACGACATAAATATTTTATTAAATATCTGTTTTACAACAGATTAGAACAAACAGCAAGGCCGTCTTAGCTCAGTGGTAGAGCGCGTGGCTTTTAACCACGTGGTCGTGGGTTCGATCCCCACAGACGGCGAAACTTTTGCATTATTTTTTAAAGAATTGTGGCAGATGCAATAATTCAACTTTTAGCCACCTTTTGCTATGACCTTGACTTGTGTCTAAAAGTCAACTTTTAGCGACTGACACTACAAACAAAAATGGAAAGCTACCTATTTATCGAAAAGTCATTGTTGTCTGTTAAAGTGTCTATTATTTGGCTACATGCACCTCATATTTTGGGATTCAGCTCCTCTCCATTTTTTTCAAATTCTAGCTTGAATGAATAACACATGTCTCATGTTATTATCAATGATTTATATTTTATCTTATATATATATGACAAAAGTCATAGATAGCCCTTTAAACTTTATCACATTTTCCTCTAAGATATCTAGACCGAGGATTATATCTATTGGGTACCTGGATCAATTCAAATTCGATCCTATTGGATGTTTTTTTGCCTACGTGGTGCCTATGTAGCACTGCAATTGAGTTTACTTTTTCTTGGGCGAGTGGACAACTCTTTTTTCCTTAATTTTTTTTTGGTTAAAATTTACCTCTTTTAAATAAAATTTAATAGATAAATAAATAAATAAAATAATCCACCTGCCCCCCGGCGTCTGTCCCCTGACCCCACCCCTCCCCTTTCGCCCAAAATGTTCACTGTAAGTTCTTCTTCTTCTTCTTCTTCTTCTTTTCTCTTCTTCTCCACTTCTCCACTGTACGTTCTTCTTCTTCTTCCTTTTTTTTTTTTTTTTCTCTTCTTCTTCTTCTTCATTATAACACTTCATTTCTTTTAATTACTTATATAAAATTAATTTGTGAATTGGATGTTATTTCTTACCACCATTTTTTTTTTACCTTTTTAGATCTGAAAAGTAGGATTACCATCTTGTTCATCGGAAAAAATGGGGATTCACCATTACTATGACTCTTTTTTTATCTTACCTTTCATTAAAGGTTGGTGGGTCTTGTAAAGACATTGATAGACCTAAATAAGAGAAGAAAAGGGAAATAAATTATTGGTGGGGTGGGGGAGACGGCAGTTGGGGGGGGGGGGGGGGGGGCGAAGGAGTTGAAAATTGGGGGGGGGGGGGGTGTATAATTTATTTTTTAATTATTATGATGGATCCCTCCCCCCCCCCCCCCCCCCCCCCCACCGCCACGTGTCACGTTTTCATTTGACAAAGTTGCCACATCATGGAGAGTGTAATACACTCTCTTAATTTTGCTGATTATTGTGAAAAAGATACCCAATGGGATTGAATTTGGACTGGTTTAGGTACCCAATAGGTACAACCCTCGATTTATGTAACCCAGAGGAAAATGTGACAAAGTTTAGAGGGCTATCTATGACTTTTGGCTATATATATATATTATATATATAAGCAGGACACAGACCCGCTGACGTGGCATCACATAATCACAGGGTTTATACTTATTTATTTTTACAGAATTTAGCCTTTTTAAAATTTTAATTATCCTACCTAATTACCCTAATAAAACAAACCCTTTCGCTACCCAAGACAACCTTTCATAACGGGTGTTCTGAAAAGTTACCTACTATTACTATAGTAAACCGACAAACTGCTCACAGCGTACATGACAGGAAAAACAAAGGCAGAGGCGTTGAACATCGGCTTTCGGTCAGGTGCATCCAAGCACATCAATTCCTTTGGATCAATTTTCGCCAAAACTGGTCAGCGTTTTATCTCTTCGAAAGTTGATTTAATTCCTCGGTTTTCCCATTATCATATTGTTACTATTTTCAATTTTATTGAACAGAATGTCTGTTTTTTGCTTCTTCATTAGTTGAATTCAAAAACATTCTCATGAAAGTAAACCCACTTTATAAGTATTTAATAAAGGTAAAATTCATGAATAAAAAAAGTACATCATTGCATAAGTTGTAATAAATTAACACTCCATGTTCTTTACTGGAGTATATGTTTTCTGTAACTTTTCTTCTGTTTAGTAAGTGCGTATTTTCATCTGAATTTGTCATATCCCTACTTTCTAATGGATTTTCTGCGGAAATTGTGAAAAGAATCAGTTTAAGTAAAAATAATGAACAATCTTAATCAGAAGATTCGTTTCGATTTCTCGCTATGTATACATCAACTTGGCATTTGAATCTATTCTATTAATTAATGTGTAATGTTGGATGTCAATATTTAGTAGTTTAAAATATCTAACTTGAACTTCCTTTAGTCGCGTTTTCTGCGATATCCACAATTTCGTTTACCGTTTTTATCAAAAAAATTTAACATTTATATACCAGCCTTGCTCTTTAGAATTCCTCCACTATTTGTCAGCAACAAATGCACTAGAAATCTTACCTATTGTTATACTTCTTGGATAGTTCAAGAATGATAACATCTAATTTTCTACTATATAGAGTTTTATTGCCATGCTTCGTCGTCAGTCACAAAAAAAAAAATTAAGGTGGGGTTCAATCTTCTATAATAGTAGGAATGAAAAAAAAAAACAAATTTAAGATGGGGCCCACTCTTCTATAATAGTAGAGATTAAAACAAATTAAGGCAGGATCCGCATGGAGAATCAGGAGACAATTGCCAAAACAAAAGTTAAGATGGGGTCCACGTGAAGAAGTAGGAGACAATTGCTAGGAAAAAAATTAAGGTGGGGTCTATGTGAAGAAGTAGAAGACAATTGCAGCAGAAAAAAAAAGATATTTAAATAATGATAATAAGTTCAGAAAATGGTAAAGGTCCGCTTAGAGAAAATGTAAAGAAGAGAAGTTCGGGAAAAAAGAAATAACAATTTAAATTGAACACAAAAACTGCTAAAGATGTCATAAAACCAAAAGATTTAAAACTTATACCATACGTCTAACACTAATAATGAAGAATAACATCAAGAAGGCGAAATATAAACGGTCTTCTATAATAATAAAAAATTTTAAAAAATAAGGTGGGGCCCACTCTTCTATAATAGTAGAATTTTTTTTAAAAAAAGTTAAGTTGGGGCCCACTTTTCTATAATAGTATAAATAAATAAATAAAAAATTTAAGGTAGGCCCACTCTTCCATAATAGTAGAGATAGAAAAAATTAAGGTCAGATCCACGTGAAGAATTAGGAGATAATTGCAAAAAAAATTAAGATGAGATCCACGTGAAGAAGAAGAAAATAGGACATTTAAATAATGATAATAAGTTCAAAAAATGGTAAAGGTGCATTTAGAGAAAATTTAAAGAAGAGAAATTCAGGAAAAAAGAAATAACGATTTAAATTGAACACAAAAACCACTAAAGAAGTCATAAAACCAAAAGATTTAAAACTTATACATTTGGGTATAAGTTTAGACACACACGTCTCGCACAAATAATGAGGAATAACATCGAGAAGACGAAATATAAACGGTCAAGAAACGTATACACATATTTTCTTAAAATGATGAAGTTGGTCTATACTTCAAAATTTAAGACTACAGCAGATGCTGACACATGAAAGCGTTTTTCAGTGTTGTTGATTAGAAAGAGATGATGACATGAAGCTCGGTAGGAGAAAGTGTATTTCAAATCTTTCAATTGGAGAACCAAACAAGGAAAGTCATATATGGGAGAAGCGGAATAAGTAAAATAATTTGTTGATATTTTCAATTAATTGAATTATAATACTTTCTGTAATAAAAATTCCATAATTATATTACTAAAAGGTATTCTCTCTGTCCTAATTTATGTGACATAATTTGACTAGACACGAAGTTTAAAAATGAAAGGAAAGATCTTTGAAACTTGTGGTCTAAAACAAGTCATAGATATTTGTGTAAATTTAAATCATTTCATTTAAATCAAGTTAAATGATTTCTAAACATAAAAATATATCATTCTTTTTTAGACAGTCTAAAAAAAAGGTGGTACTATTTTTTACCTCCAACTCATGTAAAAAAAAAAAAGAAAAAAAAACATGGACCCCATATTAAAAAATAAGCAATATCAAAAAAAAAAAATGTGAACCCCATATTAAAAAATCAAGTAATATTCATGTAATTCTCAAAGTATCCCCTATTAAGTCAATAATGGTGGATTCATTCAGTTTGATTTCTATACCACGCGCTGTATTTGCAGCATTTTTGAATGACTGTCCAAAAAAAGTGGCCCCCTTTGTTGTTAGATCAAAGTATTCACTTAGTGGCCCCCTTCGTTGGTAGATTAAAGTATTCACTTTCTCTTATTGCGTTGTTTTTCTAACGGTTTTATTGGATATTCCATCTTTTATTTTGTGCTGTAGGTCCTACCAAAACTTTCTCCACATTTTTTAGGCTCATTGTCACTTATGCCCTTATTTTGTATTGCTGTTTAATTTTTGTCCCTAAAAAAAATTTTAAAAAAACTTCTGGAGTATAAATTTATATTTTTGCATCATAATATCTCACAAGTTATGTTCCGCACCATTAAAAACTTATGGCCACTAGGCATAAAATTTAGACAAATTTCCTTTTTTAAAAACTAAACTATATAAAAGCATGAGTTGAAGAAGTTGATCGTCGGTCAAGGGCAACCAAGGGCAATTTGGTCAAAGCACTTGCTATTGAATAATTCCATTAGTTAAAAGTAGAATCTTACTGTAGCTTAGTATTAAATATATTCGTACCTTCTCTATTTTTCCCCTGCTCATAAAAATTGCATCAGAACAGATGATGTCATTTCAAGTGGCAGGTATAATTATGTTTTTGGCCACGTGTCACTTTTACACTCCTTTCAGTTTGGGACAATTACGTATATATACATCTTAAGGAGAAATATTTACGAAACGTGACAATAGTTTTATATTACAAAACATAACATTAGAAACCTTATACAAAACATGTTTTTTTTTTTAAAAAAAAAAGAAAATTAAACATTTAAAAAATATTTTTTTCGCTCAAAATTTTATGTATGAAAGTTGTATAAAATGTGTATATCTCGCTCAAGGCTTAAAAAGTTCGCTCAAAATTTAGTGTATGAAAATAGTATGAAAAATTTATGAAATAAGTATATCTCGTTCAAGGCTTAAAAAATCCGCTCAAAATAGTGTGTATGAAAACAGTATGAAATTTGTATCTTGCTCAAGTCTTAAAATTTTGATCACATTTTAGTATAAAGTTCATGTTAGATTTCTGTAAAATTAATACAACTACAACAACATTGTATACAACATTGATACAACATTCAAGACTTAAAATAATCGCTCAAATTTTTGTGTATAAAATGTGTATATCTTGCTCAAGGCTTAAAAAGTTCGCTCAAATTTTATGTATGAAGAATGTATGAAATGTGTATATCTCGATCAAGGCTTAAACATTACGCTCAAAATTTTATGCATGAGAATGGTATGAAATGTGTATATCTCGCTCAAGACTTAGAATTTCATTCACATTTTTCTTATATAAAGTTCATATTAGGTTTCTGGAAAATTAATACAACTACAACTACAACAACATTGTTATACAATATTCAAGGCTTAAAGTTTTCGTTCACAATTTTGTGTATGAAAATTATATTAGGAATTTCGCTCACACATACACACTTCATACATTTTTCATACACAAAAATTTGAGGTAATTTTTTAAGCCTTTGAGCAAAATAAAATAAAATAAATAATATAAAAATTATTTAAAAATAAAATTATTTTCTGAAAATAAAATAAAAAACGAAAATATATGAAAATCTGTCATGTTTCGTAAAATATCGTTATGTTTTGTAAATAAGAAAAATTATCGTCACGTTTTGTAAATATTTCTCCTTAACATGTGTATATATATATATATATATATAGTTTTCCCTTTTACTTTTCACTATTTTATCATGGTCACATAATTCCACTTAATAAACAAATAATATTTGTGTATATGTATTAATGTTCATTTACATATATGCATCGACAGTGCAAATTTAGGTATGTTTATTAGTAGTATAATATATATATATATATATATATACTATCACTACCCAATACATAAATCTTTACAATTGTACACAACTACATACACATAGATATATTATATAATCTAAAGTGCTGCGCACGGGCATACGCCGTCTAGTTTCTATAGGATTCTCACACGACTAGCTTAGATCTTTTCGCCTGAACAGTCCATTACATGACAAAATCCTAATTCCCACATACTTACAAGTTACAACCACAGGCGAATCTATGTATGAAAATGAGTCATGTGAACCCATGGTCACCCGACTAAATTCGGTATATTATGTATATGATTTTTAAAATTCATCTAATATTAACTGAAGGAACACATGCTCAAATTAGAATGAGTGGAGCACTGGGTTTAATTCCTTAATGTTGTGGGATCAAATCCTACTAAATGCACTTTTGCATCTTTTTGTAAATAAAATTTCTAAGATGAACTCATTTTCTTGAAATCCTGGATTCGCCTATGCTTACAACATCTTACCGATTACTTCACCTACCACCAAAATCCAACAGAAATCCCAGCCTCAATATGCCTTTCTCTTGCCTGCCTTTTTGAGAAATCCTTATTGATGCATGTCAAGGAAGTATCTCTTTTTCAATATTGACTTTAACCGAGCAGTGTTTATTCATTGACGTTTTGGTGCGTCAAAATGATTGGATTTTCTATTTCAACTTTGCGTTCTTTAGGAAGAAGGTAATCGTCTTAAATGATCTTCTTAATAACTTTTACCAAGTAAAGAGCAACATAACTAAAAAGAGCCTAAACATACAATCCAAAAGTCTTACATTATCTGAAAGAGATTAATTCCGTGATTATTCTCATTGATTGAGTTGGTAAATATACCATAGTTACAATGTCCTATTAGGATACAAACTATACTAACCTAAAATAGAAGATTTACAAAATATTCTTTTACTACATATTTATACTATTTATCACACCCCCGCAGTCGAAACAGGAGGTTTACGAACGCTGAGACTGTCCCGAAAATCTTCAAATAAGATCTGTGGCAGTCCTTTAGTGAAAATATCGGCGAGCTGATATCTGGACGGAACATGAAGGACACGGACGTGGCCGCGCGCCACCTTTTCACGAACAAAATGTATATCCATCTCAATGTGCTTGGTGCGCTGATGTTGGACTGGATTTCCTGACAGGTAAATGGCACTGACATTATCACAATAAACTAAAGTAGCCTTAGGGATCGGACAATGTAGTTCCAAGAGGAGGTTACGTATCCAGCATGATTCAGAGACAACATTAGCAACCCCCCTATATTCTGCTTCCGCACTAGAGCGGGAAAGAGTAGGTTGGCGCTTAGATGACCAGGATATTAAATTATCTCTCAAAAACACGCAATAACCCGACGTCGAGCGTCTGGTGTCTGGACATCCCCCCCAATCAGCATCAGTGTATGAAACCAAATCAGTAACTGAAGATGAGTAGAGATGCAAACCATGATCAAGAGTACCCTGAATATACCGAATAATCCGCTTAAGAGCAAGCATATGTGTATCTCGTGGAGCATGCATATGAAGACAAATCTGTTGTACGGCATAAGAAATATCCGGTCTGGTGAAGGTAAGATACTGAAGAGCACCTGCAAGGCTCCGGAAATGAGTGGGATCGTCACACAGATCGCTAGAAGAGGCACTGACCTTCGGTTTAGTGTCAACCGGAGTGGAAGAAGGCTTACACGAGGACATTCCTGCACGTTCAATAATGTCCGTAGCATAACTTCGTTGTGATAGAAACATACCACCCTTGTGACGGGTCACCGCAATGCCAAGAAAATAGTTCAAAGGACCTAAGTCCTTCATAGCAAATTCTGAGCCAAGAAGGCCCATAATAGAACAGCGGAGAGCATCTGAAGAAGCAGTAAGAATAATATCATCCACATATAGTAAAATGTAAGCCAAGTGGTGCCCTTTGCGATAGATGAACAAGGAGTGGTCAGACCTGCTATTAGCAAAACCAATGGAAGAAACAAAGTCAACAAATCTTTTATACCAAGCTCTCGGTGCCTGTTTAAGCCCATACAAGGACTTGCGCAACAAACACACATAATCGGGACGAGATGGGTCTCTAAAACCCATAGGCTGATGCATATAAACCGTCTCCTTGAGCTCGCCATGAAGAAATGCATTTTTGACATCCAACTGATGATTGAGCCAATGTTTAGATAGAGCTAGACTTAAGACAGTGCGGATCGTTGCTGGCTTCACGACCGGACTGAAAGTCTCACCACAATCAATGCCAACCTGCTGTGTTTTGCCATCACCTACAAGACGGGCTTTATGCCTCTCAAAATCACCATTAGACTTTTCTTTATGAGTAAAAATCCACATAGACCGAATAACATTCACATTAGGTGGACGGGGTACCAAATCCCACGTCTTATTTTTAATAAGAGCATCATATTCATCATCCATGGCCAATTTCCAATTCGGGTCACGTAGCGCATCCAACGGTTTACGAGGTATGGGGGACTTGGTAACCGCCGCATGTAGATTAAATGGGTGCTTGGGTTTGAAAATCCCGCGCTGACTACGAGTGACCATGCGTGTGTGGGTATTGGGCTGGACAGGTGGAGAAATGGTCGAGTTTTGCGGGGTGGTGGGAAGCTGGTGGGGGAGAGGGGCGGACTGGTCCTGCGTAGAGGACGATGGAGGCTGCTGCCTAGGTGGGGAGGGGTCGGCGTGGTCCTGAGTCACGGGCAGCGACGGAGGGGGACAGGGCAGCGGTAGAGGGCTGGCGGCTATATGATGGATCAAGTAAGGAGAGAGGCCATCATCAAGGAAGTCATAAGAGGTGGGAGCCGGAGTATAGATTTTGGAAAACGGAAATTGAGTCTCATCAAATAAAACGTGACGACAAATAATGATTTTATTTGAGGATAAATCAAAACATTTGTAGCCACGATGATTTGGTGGATATCCCAAAAAGACACATGGAGTTGACCGAGGGTGCAACTTGTGAATAGTAGTAGACGGAAATAGGGGATAACATAAACACCCAAAGACTCGGAGATGAGAATAAGATGGTTTCCGTTGGTAAAGGACCTCTAAAGGTGATTTGTGACCCAATAGCTTACTTGGTAAAATATTAATGAGATACGTCGCCATTTGCAATGCATGATGCCAAAAAGACGGAGGAATGGAGGCATGAACAAGAAGAGTCCGGATGACATTATTTAGTGAACGAATTTTTCTTTCTGCTTTCCCATTTTGAGAGGATGTATGAGGACACGAAAGACATCCCATTGGATGCACAAAATTTTCCGAATTGACTATTGGTATATTCCCTCCCATTATCACATTGGACATTCTTGATAGGACGTTCAAATTGAGTAAGAATATGGGTCTTAAAATCCATGAATTTTGAGTAAACATCAGATTTTCTAGCCAAAGGGAAAGTCCACAAATAGTTGGTAAAATCATCCAAAAACAGAACATAATAACGATGGCCCATAGAACTCAAAATTGGAGAAGTCCACAAATCACTATGAATAATGTCAAATGGAAACAAAGTTTCGGAAATAGAACTAGCAAATGACAACTTAACATGTTTACCAAGAACGCAAGAATGACAAATACTAGATGAACTAGAACTATTACATTCAATGCTTTTATTACGCCTAAGAAAATCCAAAATAGAAGCTCCCGGGTGGCCCAAACGATCATGCCAACGGGTAGAAGACAAGGCAACAAAAGTCGACGGTGAATTGGTGGAAAATTTGAAGGTGGACAATGGATAGAGAGCACCCCTACTATTACATCTCATGAGAGCCATCCCCGTCCGGAAATCCTTCACAGAAAACCCATAAGGATCAAATTCAACACTCACATAGTTATCAGTAGTAAATTTACGAACCGATATCAAATTCTTTATGAGTTTTGGCGCATGGAGGACATTGTTTAACAATAAAGGAGGGTTCGGGGGAGGCAATTTAGCATGACCACAACCTCGAATTAGAATTGAATTACCATTACCAACAACAATGCCAGTATTACGATTGCTCAAATTAAAATAAGACGAGAGAGTACCTTTTGTGGATGTCATATGGGACGTGGCGCCGGTATCCATATACCAATTCGAATCGGGTTGGTTCAACGTCATTGTGTGCATGGCCGATTCAATATCCGTCGGAGTCCATTGCGTCGGGGGGCCCGCGGCTGCATATGCCTGCTGCTGTGGTCGCGAGCCCAAAATGCCAGGCTGGGCCAGCGACCTCGGGCCAGACGAATAAGATGGCGGCTGCCACTGCTGCTGTGGCCGAGCCCACTGCGTGGTAGGATACGGGCAAGGGGGAGCCCACTGAGGCATCCAACCCCACTGCCACGGTGAGGAGGGCTGTTGCCACTACTACTGGTCACCTGAGGGGCGTCCTCCACGGCGTCGGCTGCCATTGCCGCCGCCCGAACCACGGCCACCGCCGTTATTATTCCCGCCGCTAGAGCCGCGGTTTTTGTTGTTATTTTTGCCCCGATGATGGTGAGAACGACCACAATTTTTCAGATGTGAAGAGTCATCAAAATCACGTTTGGAATTAGCCACCATAGCCGCGGGCGAGTCATCGTGCATTTCAGCCAACGCCTTTTCCTCAAGGCACAAACTTGACCAAGCTTCGGAGAATGGTGGAAGAGGCTTACTTTGGCGGATGTAGGTACCCAAATTCTTGTATGCCTCTGGGAGTCCAGCCACCAGTTGGAGAACGAGGCGGTTGTCTGTTACCGGAGCCCCCACACTCTTAAGTTGATCGGCCAAGGTCTTGAGACGTTGGCAATACGCCGAAGCGTTTGGAAAATCCCACATCTTGACATGAGAGAAATCATGTTCCAAAGCAACGGCACGGGAGTTTTTGTTGTCTTGAAAAAAATTACGGAGGCGATCCCAGGCCTCCTTTGCCGATATGTCTTCTTCGATGATTGTATGCAATAAGTCCGTGGAGATGGTTGCATATACCCATTGAAGTACCGTGGCATCCAAAGTGGACCACAACTCCTTTTCGTCGTCGGTGGTAGGAGCCTTCTCCTTTCCGGTTGGCAGAATGTGGGAAAGGACACGGTGAGACCGGGCATGAAGTTTGAATAATTCGGCCCAAGCCGAATAATGATCCGTTTCCATCTCAAGAATGATTGGGATGTGATTCTTGATGTTGGACTTGGTGTCTGCCATTGATGGAAGACAAGAAAAATGGACGGAAATCGAAGAAGAAGAAGAAGACGTCGGAAAAGTGGGTAGAGGACGTCGGAGAATTAGGGCAGCGGAAGAGAAGGAAAAGAAACCCTAGTATCTGATACCATGAAAGAGATTAATTCCGTGATTATTCTCATTGATTGAGTTGGTAAATATACCATAGTTACAATGTCCTATTAGGATACAAACTATACTAACCTAAAATAGAAGATTTACAAAATATTCTTTTACTACATATTTACACTATTTATCATTATCAGAGAAGTAGAACTTCGACCAACAACACGCATGCCTTTTGCTCTGTTATTTTGGCTATTAATCGATTTTCTAAGCTTATAGCTTCCGAAATTAAATCCAAGCCCATCAACTTTGGAGAATTGAATCAGTTATATCGGACTAGGAAGAGAACGATATTGATTGTGAACACTAAGGCTGTATTTGGAGTATGCGCCACAGCTTACTGTTATATTTTCAGATACTCCCTCCGGCCCAATTTATACGACACTATTTCCTTTTTAGTCAGTTTCAAAAAAGAATTGGCCATTTCTATATTTTGTAAAGTTCAACTTTAAATTTACCTTTAATATGATTCTAGTCACACAAATTTCTATGATTTGTTTCAAATAACAAATTTCAAAAGTTTTCTTTTATTTCTTAAACTGCGTGAGAAGTCAAACACCTTCATATAAAATGAAACGGAGGAAGTATGTGTTTTGTTTTTCTCGAATAAGCTGAAGTTTTACTTGCACCCCCTTCCAACCCTTTATCTATTAATCTACTTATTCAGGCTAGGAAAACTTTAAGAAGTGCAAAGAAATGGCGTGTTTTATTTACCCTGGAAAGTTATCTTAACATTGGCAAATATGCTTAACCGAATTCATCTTGGGATAAATTTGCTTCTATTCTATTAGTAATTGTTTTATTACTGACTTTCCTTTTGTCCCCCCTTTAATTTAACTCTTTTTTGGGTATTGATTTAATGACTATGCATGATTCTTGCTAAGATGGTTAGGATATTACTAGCAATCAAGAATTTCTTGAATTATAGCGGATTCATCTATCAACTAGAAGTCTAAGTTTTGAATTTCTTTTGATTTTCTTAATAACCGCGCGAAGCACGAGCAAATTTCCTAGTTTAATTAATTAAACCAAAACCCTAACCATGATATAGATAATTAATAACTTGTCCATAAATATATTTTTAAAAAATCTCTCTTTCAGGGATCTTCCTTCTCAGTTTACCGATTATTTCTCCCATTAAGCAAAATCTCTTTTCTCCATCTTGGTACCAAAATGATTTTTTGCTGTAAACAACTTGGCGACACTCGAAAATCGTGGAGGCATAGAAAATCTTTCAGTTTTTTACAATTAATAGTTGGATAATTGTCTTATCATAGGAGTATGTTGTTAAAGTTAAAAGATGCATATTTTTTTGTTCTTGCCATGCACCACCACGGTTAGGTACGCAGCCACCGTACAACGATCAAGAATTTTTTTTAAAAAAGCATTTATAACAATTGTTGATATGAAATTATTAATATCGTTTTTTAACCTTTTCTATTTATGCAGACATGCAATCCTATTGTTGAAGAAAATTACCTGCTCCATAATCGTGAGATTGTTTTCCAAATATATACAAAATTAAAGAAAACTTTGCTATAATTGTGCGATAGCCAAATCTTTAGGAGCAAATAGATGGAAGAATTTATTATTCTAACTAAGGTTAAGAGCTTGGTTTAATTAATTAAATCTAAGCCATTGATATTGACATTAGACATGTGTCATCCATCCAAGTTAGAACTTGGAGAAAATTGAGAGAAAAGAAATGTAGAGGAGCCGGATCCCATATTTTGCATATTCGGAATCAGTTCTTTCCAAATTGGATGCTACCACTTGACATTACCTAATTTTTCAATTGGTTAGAAAATGAAAATTAACAAGCCATAATAACCATCTTCCGAAATTTTAACAATTTGTTGAGTCAATAGAATCCCAGTAAACATGAAGATTTATACTCCCAATTATACCTTAATCAACAATAACAACAACATATCTAGTATAATTCCACCAACTGGAGTTTGGGAGGGTAGAGTGTACGCAGAATTTACTCCTACCTTGTAAATCTAGAGATGTTGTTTCCGATAGACCTTTGACTCACAGTTATTTCTTTGATCATTTGATTATTATTGGATCTATTAGTTCCCCGTTTGCGTCACAATTCACCTTTTTTCATTAAGTTTAGCGTATTTACTATTACATTGTTTTAAGTAACCGATCGTTTAACAACTTTTGTCTTTACTGATTATTTGTGGAACTGTAGTTAAAAAAGACTTGAGGATTTATAAGGAAGACCATATTAAATTTTAGAGCCCAATAATATGTCAATTGTAGCATCAAATTCATAAAAGTTTGGTGAAATGCACTCTCGACAAACCATAAGAGCGGCGCTGCTTTTCTCCTAAATTAATGGCCCAAGCCTTAATATTAATATTCTGCAGAGATATATCATAATCCATATACATCAATGTAGACTAGATAATACTAAAGTCATAGCGTATGTCCTATCAACATGATTCAATCAGTGTAATTCAGTTTCCTGTTATGCAGTTATATATCATAATCCATATACATAAATGTAGACTAGATAATACTCTCTGTTTCAATTTGTTTTAACCTATTTCCTTTTTAGTCCGTGTCAAAATGAATGACCTCTTTCCTAATTTGAAAATAAATTCACTTTATGAATGATTTACAGCCACACAAATTTTCAAGGCTTATTTTGAACCACAAGTTTCAAAAGTCTTTCTTCTTTCTTAAATGTTGTGCCTAGTCAAATGGATTCATATAAATTGAAACGGAGGGAGTACTATAGCTTATGTCCTATCAACAGTTCAATCAATATAATTCAGTTTCCTATTCTGCAGATATATATCATAATATACATCAATATAGACTAGATAATATTATAATCGTAGCTTATGTCCTATCAACATGTTTCAATCAATAAAATTCAGTTTCCTATTAGTTTTTGCTAGACGTCATATAAAGAACATGACTATCAAGGGTTTAATCTTATGACTTGAGAATAAAAATATTCGTTTTTGGCTCCAGTTCGTTTAAAAAATGTGGTTTAGGGGATTATACGTGGAGCAATATATTCAGCATAAATTTGTTTCCATTAAAAAAAATATTTTCTGGAAACTAATTTTTTTTTATTTTTTTTTTGGCCAGTAAGAAAAATAATATTACTCTAAGAGCAACTATATGTAATCTAGTAAAATACTATAGGCGTAGGGATGTAGTAGGGGTGGAGAGTAGGGGGCGGGTTGATCAAGGAGTGGCGGGGGTAGGGTTTGGAGGAAACAATGAACTTGGAACGCCACTAATTGAACTTGTTTTCCTCCCACTTTCATTAGGGATGTCCTTTTCGTAATCTTTAAGGAATTTAGTTATTTTCCTAGAGAAAATATTTTTCAAAATATCTTAACCAACCAAAAATGAAAAAATTGGTTCCTCCCTACCAAACACAAACTAGATGCCATTCTTGTTGAGCTATAGAAAATCATCATCCATTAGGTTGTTGACATGTCGAAAATTGTTATTCTCCTGGGGTGTGTCGGTACGAAGGAAAAGATTTTTCTAGAAAATGTTCTTGGAAAACAAGTTGGTTTCTTACTTATTTTCTAGTGTTCGGTAAGTAAGCAAGAAAATATTATCCCAAGAACATGTATATATAATCTAACAAAACACTATATGGGTGGGGAGTAGGGTTCAGGGGTGGCAAGGGGTGAAGGTTGGGGGCATTGGGTGGGTGGGGAGGAGACAATGAACTTTGAATGTTACAAACTTGTTTTCCTACTCCCAGTAGGAGGTCATTTTTTTATTTTAAAAAACCTTATTTTCGTAGAGAAAATATTTTTCAAAGCATTTTGACCAACCAAACATGGGAAAATAGGAAAATAGTTTCCTCCCTACTGATCGAACACACCCCTAGACACAGGGGCGGAGCCACGTTAGCTCCAGGAGGTTCATCCCTCGGCGAAAAATTACAGTGTATTTTCAAAGTTAAAATTATTTTATTATGTATATATAGTAGATGTTGAACCCCCTGACTTCTTCGTGTATTTACCTTTTAGAATTTTTGAACCCCTATATGAAAATCCTGACTCTGCCACTGCCTAGACAAAGTAAATTTGAAACCCAATTTACAAGTGATTTCGTTCTAGTTAATTAAATAGTCATTCTATATCAAGCTTTTAACCACATACATTCAGGTGGCAGAATAAACGTTTAAATAAAAAGGTGCACGAAAAAATACGTCAACAAACACACAACACTTCATTTGAATAAAAGAACTTTATTTTGTATATACAAGAGAACACACTTTCTCATCAGATCCAGACAACCCCAGCAGAAATTACAGACAAATGACAAATTAACAAACAAAGGAAGAGTACAACAGAAACAAAAAGGGTATATATGACACCAAGTGTTGGTAGCTAACATATATATGACATCAAGAATCACTGAGACAAAAGACAGCCCAGCTAACTTCTCCCCACTAATCTTCACAATACATTTGCATGTTTTGTTTACACAAACTATAAGAAAAAAAGAAAGAAGTTGGCTGTATTTGTCTTCTGATGTTTCTTCAGGACCTTCACTTTGCTTTCAGCTTCCAACACTTGTCCAAACTTTTTTGCTTTGTCAAATTTATTTATTATTAAATGGAAGCTACTTTGTTGGAGCACCCTTGTTTAGGAGGATGCCTTGGTGACATCTTTGGTAGACCTATTGTATTTCATGTGGCTTTTAACCAGCTGTCCAGCTGAGATAGCTGACATGAGGGAAAGCTCACCAGCAAGAACAGAACCAGCTACTATAGTGGCCAAGAGCCTAGCATTTGACCCTGGTGCCTCTCTGTTGGCACCTTTCACTCCCAATAAGTTTAAGCAAGCTGACTGTGATGCAAGTTGAGTTCCACCTCCAACTGTACCAACCTGTATCCAAGTAAATACACAATAAATATAACAAGAAATTGAAAGATTCCACAACTCTTTAAACTGAATTGAGGACAGGTTACATGTAGGAGATTGTCTATAAATGTCCAAATGATCATAAAAATCTGTGATGGAGGGCCTGAAAAGAAACGGGTCCTAAAAACTAACACAAAAATAAATTTTGTGGTACCACCTGACCTACTACAAACTACATTATTTCTTTGACTAATAAGGAGTCGGTTGTTGTTAGTTAGGCGAAGGGAGTCATTCCTGTATTAAAATTAGCATAGCTAACACCATTTTTGGTAGTATTTTAGTTGCTTTGAAGAGTCCAAAGTTGCGCCGTGCATGCGCTACTATGTCATGACTAAATCAATTTAAACCGATCTTGGAAGTATTTAATTCAATTCTTTTGCATAAAAATCATCCATTTTGATGATTTAGAAAGAAGGAACGACGAGTGTATCAGAAATTTGCATAAAGAAAACGTTAATTACATACCTCAATGGAAGGCATAGTAACAGAAATATGAAGGTCCTTGCCATCATTTACAGCCTCCATCATAGTGATACAGTGTGAGCTCTCTATGTTCTGAGCTGGGTCCTGACCAGTGGCTATATACACAGCTGAGACGATATTGCTAGCATGGGCATTGAAACCACCAAGGGCACCAGCCATGGCAGAGCCAGTAAGATTTTTAAGCATGTTTAGCTCTACAAGAGCAGCAACCTCGGTTTTCAGAACTTTCTTCACCACCTCTTCTGTGATAATTGCCTCACAAACTACAGATTTTCCTCTCCCCTCAATCCAATTAACTGCTGCTGGCTTCTTGTCCGAGCAAAAGTTCCCTGTCATAGAAAACTTTAATCAAACAAAAAGCAGAAACAGATCATTGTGTTTCATATGAGATTTCCATGAGACTTAGTTTTTGGACAGTTTTTTAGTATTTGATTTGGCATAATAGTAGATGATGACATATAGTAATTGTACAAGGTGTTGGATAAGCTATGATAAAAATATTTTGGTGAAACTTTAGTAAGTATTAAAGATCGACAATAATGTCAAGTGCTTATTGCAACAAGTTATATACAAGAAGAGTTGAGATACTTGTAAGGAAACATTATTTTTCTTTTTAGTGGAAAAAGTTTTCTCAATTTTTTTGATTTTGTTTGGAAATAATATTTTCTACAATTCAAGAAACCAAACACTAGAAGTTTATTATTTCCTAGGAAATCATTTTCCAGCCCATGCGGAACATATTTATGATAACCCCATGCTTCTGTTATATTCTATTACTAGTACCAGCATTTAACAGACCATGCACAGCAGAAAACTTAAATTTATTACGTGTTTCATGCAATGCATAGACAGTTTTTTCATGGATTTAATTTACTGTAACCATATGAAGTGGTATAAGCTAGCAGTGGGTGTGAAATACTTTAAAGAAAAACTAAAGGGTAGGTGGAATACCAGATATACCGATGACATCCATGTCAGGATATTCATTCTGAAGGTAATCAAGAACGTTTTGTACACCTTTAGATACCATGTTCATTCCCATTGCATCACCAGTGCTACAGACAAATCTCATGTACAGATTCTTTCCCGCAATTGCACACTGAATCCTCTGTAATCTGGCAAATCTGCTTGATCTGCAACATCCCAATAATCAAATACAAAAATTAGATAACTACTAGAAAACACACAATATTCGAAATAGAAAAACGGCTAACATGCACTCACTGGTTGAAAACATTAGCAAGTGTCTCAAATTTGATGGGATCTTCAACATGGAACTTCAACTCTGCTGCTCTTTTAGCTGTACCGAACCTAACACAGGGTGCTCTGGTCATCCCATCACGAAGCAATATGGCGGTGGCCCCACCAGAAGCATATATAGCTTTGCAACCCCTATTGGTGCTAGCCACTAAACATCCTTCTGTGGTTCCCATCGGCACTGAATACTCACTCCCATTTAGCAACAATGGCCCTGCTATTCCCACCGGTATCTGTATGTACCCGATTGGCAGCTCACAGCATTGTCCAAGAATGGATTCATAGTTAAATCCCTCTAATGGTAGCCCTTCTAAAGACTTCCCTGTAATCCTCTGCAACGCCTCTTTCCTTATCGATGCAGCTCGTTTACAGTCACCAAGTTTGGATTCCAACGAGTACGATGGCATTTTCCCTTGCACCACGCATTTTATTATCTCTTCGTCTTCCTCAGACGAAGCTGGTGTGACTAATGGTGCAGGTTTTTCTGCAATAGACATAACAGGTTGAGGTGGTACCATTGAGGCATGTCGAGCAGATGGTGGAGGGACAACACAGCCAAGAGTATTCGCATGGTTTCGACTATCTTCCTTCAAGATAAATTGCTCATCATTTTCATCATCCTCCACATCCCAAGAATCATTATTCCCCCTGGAAACGAATGTCTGGACAAAACCAATCCCAAAGAACCCCAGAAGATAAATAACAGAAGCGATCAACGAAAAAATGGCAACCAATTCAGAAAGTGTAACCACATGGAGAGGAGTGGAATTCCTGATTTTCTCACGCCACCTGGAGAGAAGAAAATACATAACGGAGAAGAACATGGCAAAAAACAAACCATTTGTGAGATACAAAGGGAGTGGAAGGGCATCATCAATATTGAGAAGGTTGTCTTCTTCTTGTTGTTTTTTGTGGGGTTTGAGAGGTTTTTCATCGGCGGCAAAGACGTCGGATGAGTAGACAGCCTTTTCAGATCTCCGGCGAACGTCCATTTTCACCGGTGAAGTCTGCCGCCGGTGGGGAAGTGAAGGGGGAAAGGGGGGCAGAGGAGAAGTATGGGTTGTTGTGGTGATATGAGAAATGTATTGTTGAGTTATGGATTGTGAGGAGAAGAGAAGATGTAGGAAATGTATTTATAGAGGAAACCAGTTGCCATGCCGGACTTTTGGGTTTCAACATTGTATTTTATTTTGAATTATTAGTATAAACTAAGGTGTAATTAAATATACTTTTGTGAAAATATATATAAGAAAAATAAGGCTTCTTTTAAAGTTTTATATAGTCAAGTTGACTGGTGAAGTGTAAATGTTTGGGTAGAGATATATAAGTGTATGAATACAAAAGTAACATCTACTACATTAAAATCTTTTTTCTTTTTTCCGTGTCCTTGGATTAATATTCCTCTGATGTGATCAAGAATATAAATTCGAGTTTAATTTCGCATGATGAGAATAATATGGGAGTTTGAGTGACAATTATTACAAAATAATGAAATAACATTTTAGTTTATTTATTTTGAATAAAATTCAAATACAATTGTTTATCAAAATAGTTTTCAAAAACTAGCACTCCAAACTTAACTTATTTTCTCGAAATTATCTTCTGTTCTTCGAAAGCGAAAGTCCAAAACCAAAGCTCATACGCTAAATAAATGAAAATTAGCTACAGACAACTTCTGTTGCTAATCAATAAAAATCAATCGTTAATAGCTATTGACCATTTAACAACAAATTAACAATGATTTTTATAGTTAATTTCTATTTTTTTTTATTATGATATGATATATTATACAGTTACCTGCAAAATAAATATAATAATCATAATTTGTTAATACAAAATATCAACTCAATAATATATTAGTATTACCAATTAAAACATGCTCTCAGTGCAAAAATAATAATTTACCCTGACAGCATATAAAAAATGACTTCATCCGTTTTTATTTATGTGTCATACTTTCCATCTTTAATTTAGTTTGTTTAGAAAATAATGTCATCTTTTGTATTTAGTAATATTTTATTGCAACATTTTACATGACATGTTTAAGATTACAAGATTCAAATGACATTTGATGCATTATATACATTTTTAATTTAAGGCTATACAATTAAAAAAATATTCTACTTTTTTAACTTTGTGTCTAATAAAGCTAAGATATATAAACTGAAATAGAGGAAGTAAATTTTATTAAATATAGCTAGAGTAGCGGGAGTACACGTGCTGTAATAGGATAAAGTACAAAACAAGGTGGCGTAGGTATACCTGAAGGCCTACACAAAGTAATTAAGGGTGTGTTCGGTATGGAGTAAAATGTTTTCCAAGGAAAATGTTTTCCTATAAAATAAGTGAATTTCCACTTATTTTCTCATGTTCGTTTGAGTATTGGAAAATAAGTAAATTTCTTACTTATTTTCTCATGTTCGTTTGGTTGATACAAAACGTTTTCCGGAAAATACTCATCCAAGCCTCACCAACTCCAACCCAACCCCATACCCCCAACCCCACCCCACCCACACCCCCACTCCCACGCACCCACCAACGCCCCCCCCCCCCCCTTCCAAAAAATATTTCTTTTGATTTTTTTTTTGTTTTTTGCATCCCCACCCCCAACCCCACCAACTCCAACCCAACCCCATACCCCCACCCCCACCCACACCCCACTCCCACCCACCCACCCTTACGCCCCCACCCCTTCCCCCTCCCCTACTCCCCCACCCCCTCTATTTTTTATTTTTATTTTTGCACCCCCACCCCCAACCACTCTCGTAACCCATACACCACCCCCTTCCCCGCACCCTACCCCCCACAACATTTTTTTTTCTACACGACCATATCCCCCATCACCCCCTCCCCCCTTGCGTGGAACCCATACCACACCAACACCCCCCCCCCCCCCCAACCCCAACAATTTTTTTTGAAGTTTTTTATTATATTTTGCGGGTTTCTACACCCCCAGACACCCCCTACCCAAAAAAAAATCTATTCACCACCCACCCCCACGCCCCCCATCCAATACCCTACGACCCCCTCCAAAATATTAATTTTTTTTTGCGGGGAGGAGGGGGGGAGGGGGGGGGGGGCTTCGTAGCTCAATACCCCATGACCCCCTCCAAAATATTAATTTTTTTTTTTGCGGGGAGGAGGGGGGCTTCGTAGGGGTAGGGGTGCGGGGGTGGGCTAGGGTGTACTTTTTTTTTTCAAATTTGTTTTTGGTGGGGGGGGGGGGGGTTAGGGTGCGGGGTTTCGGTGGGGGGTGCAAAAAATCAAAAATAATGTCAAAACGTTTTTTCCAAAAAAAAAATATTTTTAGGCGGGGGAGGGAGGGGGGAGGGATGGGGTGATGGGTGGGCGAGGGGTGGTGGGGTGGGTGGGGGTTGGGAGTCGTTGGGGTTTGGTGGTCGGGGTTGGGTTGGGTGGTGGTAGGGTGGTTGGTGGAATGAACTTGTGAACTTCTTTTTCCTACTTTTATTAGAGAAGTCATTTTCTCCAATTTTAAGGAAAATGTTTTTCAAAAGGAAATATTTTCCAAAATTTGACCAAACGAACATGAAAAAATTGGAACCGAACACACCCTAAGTATAACAAATGTTCAATTTTGCTTGCTTTAAGCTTTGAAGTTTAAACATTAAAATACTCATAAACATTCCTTATAGTCCACATAGGACAGCAATGGAAAGAGACGCAGACGAGGTATCTTAGCAACTTCTTTGAGAAATTTGATTTGTTATCACCACTACTCCGGTGTGACATCAAACTAAAATCCAATGCACCTGTCTTTCTTTATTTTAATTTTTTAAACTATATATTCCCACACTTATTTTTAAATTTGTGAAAGTTAGGGGTAAAGACCATAGTCAGTTGAACAAACTAGACTTTTGATTTTATCACGTTGATATTTGATCTGCAATTTGCTGTTAGATAGTCAAATTATACTGTAAACTTTGTAAAATATTATTAAACGGACAATAATAGAGGGAAACTATTTAAATATAATGCAGTTTCCTCATTGATTCTGGGGGCGGTTTTGAAAAAAAGAAGTAAAAATGTGCCTCAAGAATAGATTTAACTTTTGAATTAACGAATGTATAAAATACAAGTTTGATACGTAAAAAGGGAAATAAAAATTCAGTTATGGCAACAAGGGTCAAAAGTGGGAATAAAGGAATCTAATTATCAAGTGACAGTTCTTTCCTTTGTAACATTCTATTTATGGTGTTCTTTTGGCCTTTTCTTCTTTATACCGTGGAATGGTAAAATAGACCAACTTGTTAGAAGTTGAATGAACAGCATGCAAACGATAAAATTGATTCTGCTTTATTTAGGACGGATTAAGTGTCTATATATATGCTGTTGGCTAATAACACTAGTATAAAATGTTCATTCACATACCCCATTAAACAATGACTAGCCTGTTTGGTCCAGTTTTTGGGAAACAAAGTGTTTTTTTTTTTCAAAAGCATTTTGAAACCTTGGTCAAGCATAAATTTCTATTCTCATATTGGCAAAATTGTTTTTTAAATATTGAAAGTTTGGCCAAACAGACTAATATAATAAGAGAATCAATAATTATTGGAAGCAATCCTCTGAAGTAATCGTGACGATCCTGCACTGTACCCCTTAAAATTTAAGAAATATTTTTCTTAATTCTAACTTCTTATCATGATTTTGCAAATCTATCTAGCAACAATATTCGGATGGAAGTTTAGTCAGATTTAAAATAGTCGTGGATTAGGGGTGACAAATTGGTAGGTTTGGTTGGATTTGGGCGGGTTGAAAATGGTTTGAATAAAAATGGGTTGGATTTCAACCCGCTCATATTTCATGTGGGTAAAATATGAGTTGGGTGATAAATGGATGGGTTGGTTATGGGTTAGCCCATATTATATAAGTGCAACATTATTTCAAGCGTAATGTTTAAAAAAATTACTTTTGTCAAATTAAATTAATTTTTTCATATATTTATAATTAAATATTATGAAATAGGAAATTCGGGGAAGGGGTGGTGGGTGGGGTAAGAAAAAATTCCTCACCTTTTTTTTATTTTTTTTATAAAAGTAAGATAAAATATATGAAATATAAAAAGTGTGATTGTGTGTAGGACCGGGGGGGGGGGGGGGGGGGAGGGGGAAAAAATATTCTCACTTTTTATAAATTTTTATAAAAGTAATAAAATATATGAAATAGAAATGTGGTGCGGGGGTGGTTGGGGTAGGGGTTTGTGGAGTAAGAAACAATTTCTCAATTTTTATAATTTTTTTCATAAAAGTAAGATAAAATAGATGAAATAGAAAATGTGTGTGTGTGTGGGGGGGGGGGGGGGGCGTAGGGTCGAAAATGGGAGGTAAGAAAAAAAATTTACAAAAGTAAAATAAAATATATGAAATAGAAAATTCGGGGGGGGGGGGGGGGGTGGGGGTGAAGGGGTAGGGTGCTGGTAGTGGGGTGGGCTGCTGTGGGGCTGCATTGGTATGTTTTTTATCGATCCAAAAAATGTTTTTCCTTAAATTTTATAGAAAATATTTTCTCCTATTTTGAGGAAAATGAATTGTTATTGAGTCTAGTGAGTTCATATATGGGTACCCACATTTGTTCATAATTTTATGGGTTAAGAAGGGACTTGAAGCCCATATTTACCCAACAGAAATATGAGTGACCCAACTCACTAAAATGTGGGGAAAATTTCTAATTATGGGCTGAAATTGCCACATGCATCGTGGATATACTGTTGTGTTTGCAAGACTTGTACTCGAGGCTTGAGTGGTGGAATATAGCCGTTAAAATCAGTTAGGGTAATGAATTAAATAATTTTGTGTTATGCGCACATTAGTCCCTCTATCTTTTAAGTAGGAGGTTTACTTAATTGCAATTTAGTCCCTAAGGTTTAGTCTTGTTGAGCATATTCGGTCCCTCTGCCAAGTTAGTTATCGTGACAGGTTTTGTAGTGGTCCCCTACTTGTACAAATGGTACCAGCTGTCCCTTATCTTCTCTTATCCTTCTATACATTCTGTAATAGTACTATTTGCTGATTATCAATTGAAAAACATATAATTTAGCTTTAGTTTTAGCTCTAGTTTCTTAGCTTGTTCTTATTTTCTCCATTGTTGTGTTGAGAAGCTCCAACCATAACATTTGGTATCAGAACAGTCTCCTCGCACCTGTGAGCAATGGCTTCTGAATTACAAGCTGTAGTTGATGCTCTTTCAAGGATATCCTTAGATCTGGCTAACCTCACCATGAGGCAGGACCAGTTTGAGGAATCTAGAGACAAGGCAATGAAAGAACTTAAAGAATCTATTGCTGCTAACCAAAAAGGGGTTGAGAAGGATAAGTATGTGGCATATAAAGATGGATTAAGTGATTACTCTCCTACTACATGCCCTACATACGTTTTGGGCACTCTGCCTGGTGCATCAGGGCAAGCAGGAGTTAATAATGCTGCTACTGCAACTGGAAATACACCTGGAAATGCTCAAGCTGGACAAGCTGGAAATGGAGGGGTTTAGCATGGAAATGGAGGGGTCCAGCATGGAACAAATGTAACAACGACCTATCTAATATGCTATCTAAGGTTGGTAGGCTAGATTTTCCCAGATTTGATGGCACTGACCTCAGATCTTGGCTATATAAGATTGAGCAGTTCTTTTCTATTGATAATATTCCACCTTCCCAAAGAGTTAGAATAGCCTCTATTCACTTTGATGGTATTGCTATTGAATGGAACAAAGCCTATCTTAAGAGTAGAGCTCAGTTTCCTCCACCTACTTGGGAAGATTATCTATATGCTATAGTGGATAGATTTGGGAATGAGTATGAAGACCCCATGGCTGAACTAAAATTGTTAAATCAAACTGGAGATATAAAGGAATACCAAAAACAAGTTTGATAGTGCTATCCTCAGATTATCTTTATCTAATGAAAATGCTATTAGCTGTTTCTTCATAGGTCTCAGACTTGAGATTAGAGATCTTATGAAAGCCTATAGACCCTATTCCTTACCCTATGCCTATCACCTAGCAAGACTTCATGATTCAGCCTTTACAACTCAGCAAAACTCAACCAAACCTCAATATCCATCTTCTAAACCACCTAACCATTTCTCAAACTCCTCTTCCAAGACCAGTTTTAGACCCTCCACCAATTTCAACCCAACAAAACCCTCAACCCTATTTGTGAGAAACAAGGGCAAAAGGCTGTAATGACCCGTTTGGTCGTTATAGTTCTTTTGGCACTTTCGCCCTCTCTCGAGCATTGATTAGCTCCCTTTTGACCCGAGGGGACCGTTGACATGCTTCTCGAGGTGTCTAGACTGGATTCGGATAACTTTGTTGAAATAATAGGCTTAAAAGTGAAAATGGTTGACCTGAAGTTGACTTTCGGGTAAACGAACCTTTTTCGAAATTTAATCAATTCCGAGAGGTCCCGATAGTCTAGAACTTGTGTGTGCGTTTGGTTCGGTTCCCAATGTATTCGGATGCATTTCGAGACATTGGATGGGAAATGGAAATTAAGACATCGGTGGTTGACTAGGTCAATGAGACCTCTGTTGGGAATTCCGAGGCCACAGGTACATTCGTAGCGCGTTTTTATGTGGGACTAGGTATCTGGTATGTGAGCTGATGGCCTTGGGAGTTAGTCAAAAAATTGGATTGAAAGAAAATATTGGGCCAAGGTTCTGGTATCTGGTGCCCGCTTTGGCGGATCCAGCACTGCAGCAGTGACATCGCTGGGGTGGTAGCCCTGCCGCTGAAGCAGTCCCAGCCATTTTGGCTTGACCGCTGAAGCGTTTAGGTGGCCGCTGGGGCGGTCTAGTTACCGCTATAGCGGTGACGGGCAGTGACTGTGCATTTAATGAGTCTTAAATGAGTCTTAGACCCTCATTATTTCATATCTCGATATTGGGGCTTGGGAAGGCTATTCTTTGAGACAAATTGAAGGAAATCTTGTCTAATCCTTTACTTCTCTTTAATCACAATTATCTTAAACTTTCCCCTTCCCTTTTCAAACCCTTAGAAATGGAATTTGAAAGAGGGTTTTGGGATATTTTTCTCTAAGAGTATACTTGATAAATTGATGATGTTAATGTTAAAATGTGATGAATCTAAGATTAGTAAGCCCATATCTTTCACTTTTAACGTTGAATTTCGGATTTGGAGAATTAGGGATTCATACCCAATTTGGAGGTTTTTATTAGAAATCAGATTTGGGGATAATTCTTGAGCTAAATCAACAATTAATAATTGGGTTATGATTACCTAGGATTTAATTTGGTATTTTACCCGTGAATTTCTTGTTTCGCCCCTGTGGGTCCGTTTTTCCAATTTCTAGGGTTAAAATGGACCTAATTGATATCATAGCAATATTAGTATCATTACTCATGATTTCTAATTTAGAATTCGATTGTGCTTAGACTACTTTGATTCTGAGCTTCAGAGAAAGGGAAAGGCGATAGAGTGACTTGTTGGTGTTGTAGTTCGGCAGTCCAGGTAGGTTATGGTTTACCTTTGGTGAGACTTAGTATAGTGAATCACATATTTAGATTATGATGTCGGAGATAGCATGTGAACCTTCGGGTGTGAAGTTGGGATGGACATTGCCTTAGGTTAGGCCCTGATGTGTGTTGGGACTAGCCACCCCGTTATATGTGTTTGATTGTTTAATTGTGTTGGCTTGATGCTATGTGTAGTTGGTAGATAGCGAATGTCGCTTGTCGTCCTGATTCGGATAGGATTGACATACCCGTTGTTGGTATTTGTACTTTGACACATTATTGGCCTACCCACTATTGGTACTTGAGTTATTGATATATGTTAGCATACCCACTGCTGGTATTGTGATGTTATGCATTGTTGACGTACCCCGTTGAGGTACTTGTGATATTGAGCTTGCTTGTTGATGATTTACATATGCATTGCACGCATTCTCTCATATTATCATGCGTGGCCGATATCCGATGATGATCCGGTATCGTTGATTGAGCGAAAATGATATTTGATAAACTCTTTTACTTAAGTGATTGTGAAAAAGGCTGATGTCCGAAGATCCATTCCGGAATCGTTGTTTCTATGAAACTGATACTTGATAAACTCTTTTACTTGAGTGATTGTAAGGAGGCCGATGTCCGAGGTTCAATTCTGGAATCGTTGATTTATGAAACTGATATTTGACAACTCTTTGAGTGATTGTGAGAAGGTCGATGCCCGATGGTTATATTCGGGCATCGTTGTTGCATGGACGATTCCGATGTTATCTCAGAATCGATTGTAGTGCATGGGCTCCGCGGGTCCCCCAGAGTGGTGCCTGTGAGACTCCCCCTGTGAGCAATTAGCCAGGGTCCTGTCTGTCTGTTTGGCAAAGATCCGGGACGGGTGGCACTCAGACTTCGCGAGTCATACTGGGTTGTGCTGCCGAGACGTCGATATTTCCGTCCGGAGTACATGTGTACATCTCATCTGCATAGCATGGCATGACATTCATACCATTATTGCATTGCATTACATTATGACTTGAGTGAGATGTCGTGATGACTGTATTGTTGTTGATTCTATTGTGTTGTTAATTCTATTGTGTTGATTATTCCAGGATTAGGTATACTCAGACTTATTATATGGGGGTTAGATACTTCCATAGGTGTTGATGGATACTCGGTTACAATTATATCGTTCCATGCGTGATTGGTTTACTTGTTTATCTGCGTTATTTTCTGAATTGTGTTAACTATGCTTAATCGGCCTATGATGCCTACCAGTACTGTTGTTTGTACTGACCTGCACTTGCTGCATTCTTTTATGAATACAGAGTATCAGGCCGGATCTACTTCTCTGACTCGTGGCTGATCGACTACTCAGCTTCTATTTGAGTTTTCCAGGGTGAGCATGGCGTCCACTGACCTCGAAGACCCTTCTATTGTTTATGTCTTACTTTTCCTTCAAGACATGATTTGAGACATTTTATGTATTATTATTATTCAGACCAGAGTCATTCGTATTTAGATGCTCTTGTATGACCAGACCAGATATTGGGGTGGATTCATTTACTTCCGCACATATCTATATTATATTACATTGTGAGACTTACGTCATTTACTTCTTCCGCTATTTTATTATATTTATTGATTGTGAACGTTGAGTTAAGGGTTTGCCTATCGAGGTGGGAATGGTAGGTGCCCGTATGACCTAGGCTAAAATGGGTCGTGACAAAGGCTAACACCTGCTGAGTTGAATGATAAAAGACTCAAAGGGTTGTGTTATTTCTGTGATGAAAAAATCTTTCCCGGTCATAAGTGTAAGAGTGCCAAACAACTCTTTATGCTAGAATTAGATGATAATGATAAGGTAATTGACCTAGACAACCAAGATCCAACTCAACAACTATGTATGCTAGAGATTGAAGGAGAACAAGCTCCTATAGAGGTGACCCTGGACCATATAGAAAATGTGGAAGAGGCAGTTCCAGCTGGTGAAACTTGTGCTATTTCATTTAATGCCCTGAATGGAATTGCTGACTTCCAGACCTTTAGGGTGACATGTTATACTGAGTTGATGCCCATTAGTGTGCTCATTAATTCTGGAAGCACACATAATTTTATTGATCCTAAGGTTGCTGAGAGATGGAATTCTCAAGTCCAAACTGTGAGTTCCCAATCTGTTAATGTTGCTGATGATAGCACCGTTGCCACTAACCAAGTTTGTCGAACAATTAACTGGTTGATGGATGGAACTACCTTCCAATCAGACATGCTGGTGTTGCCATTGGGTTCTTGTGATGTAGTTTTGGGAATACAGTGGTTAGTGACTCTTGGAGACATTGTGATGAATTTCAGTAAACTAACCATGAGGTTTGTTTATGAAGACAAGGATCATTTTTTGAAGGGGCGAGACCACTAAGCTTAAAACTGTGGATGCAAGATCTCTGAACAAGATGGTTAAATGTAATGCTCAACTATTTATGATCAAGGTGGTTTATACTGATGAACAAGAAACTCAACAGGACCAGTTAATGGACCAGGACATTCAAGGATTGTTGATGGAGTATGACTTGTTGTTCTTAGAACCTTTTGGGTTGCCACCATGTAGAGGTACTTTTGACCACAAGATTCCCTTTATTGCTGAGAGTAATCCTGTGAATTACAGACCTTATAGATACTCTTCCACACATAATGATATCATTGAAGGATTAATTGAAGAAATGTTGGAGGAAGGAATCATACAACCTAGCTCTAGCCCCTATGCTAGTCCAGTTGTACTTGTGAACAAGAAGGATGGATCTTGGAGGCTCTGTGTTGATTACAGAGCTTTAAACAAGATTACCATTAAAGATAAGTTTCCTATTCCTGTCATAGAAGAGTTGCTTGATGAGCTTGGTGGGTCTAGGATATACACTAAGTTGGATCTCAGGTCTTGTTATAACCAGATAAGGGTAAATTCTGCAGATATAGCCAAAACAACATTCAACACACATTCAGGCCATTATGAGTACTTAGTGATGCCATTTGGCCTTACTAAAACTCCATCATGTTTTCAGGGACTTATGAACCATATTTTTAAAGAACACTTAAGGAAGTTCATACTTGTTTTCTTTGATGACATCTTAGTGTTCAGCAAAATTTTAGAGGAGCATTTGCTGCATCTGAAAGTTACTTTTGAGATTCTTAAGTCTCATAGCTTGTTTGTGAGGAAATCTAAATGTTCTTTTGGGGCTAGTAGGATTGAATATCTGGGGAATTTTATCTCAGCAGAAGGGGTCTCCACTGACCCTAAGAAAATATCAGTTGTTCAAAATTGGCCTATACCAAGCACTCTCAAGCAGCTCAGAGGGTTGTTAGGACTTATTGGTTATTACAGGAGATTTATCCAAGGATATGGTCTTATAGGTAGACATTTGACTAATCTTTTAAAGAAGGATGGGTTCCATTGGACAGACAAGGCTGCTACATCCTTTGAACAGCTTAAGTTAGCTCTCACTATAGCCCCTGTGTTTGCTCTTCCTGATAATTCTCAGCAATTTATAGTAGAAACTGATGCTTGTGACCTTGACATTGGTGCAATACTTATGCAGCAAGGCCATCCTATAGCATACATCAACAAAGGGTTGTCTTTAAGACACTTACCCTTATCTGTTTATGATAAGGAGCTGCTAGCATTAGTGTTAGCAATTAACAAATGGAACCAATACCTGAGGGGGAGACATTTCTTGGTGAGGACTAATCAGAAGGCTCTTAAGTTCTTTCTAGATCAGAAGTTGCATACAGGAACTCAAATGAAATGGATAGCCAAGATCATGCAGTTTGACTTTGCCATTGAGTACAAGAAAGGCAAAGACAATACTGCAGCAGATGCACTATCTAATTGGAGAGTTTTCAACTCTTTTTATCAATACCAATGGTGTTTCCTTGTTTCAAAGGATCATAGACAGCTGGGCAGATGACTTGGAAGCACATGTCATCTTTAAACTGGTAATGGATAATGAGGGTGAGTATAAGGGATATTCTTACTACAACCAACAATTAAGGAAGAACGAAAAATTGGTGTTGGGAAATAACACTCAGCTTAAGGAAGAGATCATCAACAACTGGCATGATCAGCCTGTTGGTGGTCATTCAGGAATTAATATCACTTACAGGAAGGTTTCCTTATTGTTCTATTGGAAGAAAATGAAGGATGATATAAGTCAATACATCAAGCAGTGTGATACTTGTCAGAAAAGCAAATATGACCTCTTTCCCTACCCAGGCCTGCTGCAACCATTAGAAATACCACAAATTGCTTGGTCTAGCATTAGTATGGATTTTGTGGAAGGATTACCCAAGTCTAAAGGCAAATCTACTATATGGGTAGTGGTTGATAGGCTTACAAAATATGCTTATTTTGCTGGTGTTTCACACCCCTATTCAGCTGCAGACATAGCTCAACTCTTCTTGTATTTTATGTACAAGTTGCATGGTATGCCAGAGAATATTGTTAGTGATAAAGATCCAGTATTTGTCAGTAAGGTGTGGCAGGAGCTTTTTTCTGCTCATGGCGTTTCATTGAGTACTTCAATTGCTTACCATCCTCAGTCCGATGGACAGACTGAAGAACTCAACAAGTATTTGGAAACATTTCTTAGGTGCTATTGCTCAGATTCACCTACAGATTAGTTCTTATACTTGCCCCTAGCTGAATGGTGGTATTGTCACACCCCATTTTAACCGGGTCGATTTAGGGAGTATGACGTATTGGTGATTCCTGTTTATTTTGATTTTAAAGAGTCGCCACCTAATTAATTTAACGGTGAATTAGGACACCTGGAGTTTAACTAAGGCAAAGTTAAAAACTAAACCTCAATTAATAATCTGCTCAACCAGTATGATTCTAGGTAAGGGCTCTATATTATCCTAAAGGGAAGGGGTTAGGCATCCTTTAGAATCCGTTAACTTACGGTTATCCGACCAAACTTAGGTTAATTAATTAGGGCTAAAGATGCAAATATAATATTTAAAATTAAAGAAAATAGCTTATAATACTGCTAAAGTTTTAAAGAAAAATATAAATTGTTGCTTAAGATAAGATTTAGAGAAAATATGATAATTTACATAAAAGAAGATTTTAAATGCCATTTCGAATAAAACTTATAAAATTGCTAAAAAAGACTTTAAATAATAATGCTTCTTAAAATAATATTTGTATAGAATATATAAATAGAAGAAGACGCGAATTTATGCAGTATTTTAATAGACATTTGAAACAAACCAAATAGTGAGATATTAATGATTCTTTTCTGCGATTTTGAAAGCAATATCAATGTGGTGATGTAGAGATGCTTAGACTTGTTCTTTTGCTTAGAAGGCGATTATGACGAAAAAGGACATAAATTTTCCTCCTTTCCTTAACTTTATTAATTACCTTTAGCTAAAATGATATATGATTGATTCCAAATTTGAAGGGTTATTTGCGAGAATATGCTTGAGTTTACACTTATGTAATAGTGGTATTTTGGAAATCAAAATATTAATTTATGCCATCAATTATTCTAGAAGCAAATATTATAGATTCTATAGATAATTTAATGTGGAGAGAAGAAAATGAAACTTAGGGGATTGATTATTGGTTTTGTTTAAACTAACTACCCATTACTAAAACTAAGCCTACTAATTATTTAAGATTTATCTAAACTAGGAAAACAAAACAAACAAAGAGTTTGCATAATACAAATTTATATGCACAAAAATAAAATAAAAGGGTAATAAGTATCAAATGGGCCAGCCCGTTTGGGACTGCTGGACCCACTTTTCTGTTGGGCTTCGGCCCAGCAGTTTTCGTATTATTGGGCTGCTGCTGCTGTTCCTGTGTATTGGGCTTTAGCCCAGAAACTTCATTTTTATTCTCTTGGCTACGGACAGGGACTAAAGAAGATCTCGTTGGGCTTTTAGCCCAACATCAAACACGGAAGAAGGATGAGTCCTTCGGACTCGTATGCGGTGTTCCTTCTTTGAGCACAGCGAGCTGAGGCCTCGAGTCTTCGATCTACACTCGAACACTATCAAATCCGGGCTTGCGAAGCTCGAATTCACAGCAACAACAGAACAGGAAAAAAAATTGTTTGAGTATTTTTGATTCGGTATTTTTGAATTATCACAACTACTACAAGCTCAATATTTTGGAGATTTTGTGCAGCGAAACGAAAAAGAAACTCAGTTTCCTTGAGGAATTTTTTAATCGAAAACCTCTCGGGTTGTGGGGAATTTCCTGACTAAAAAAAATCGATTCTTGGGGGGTTTCACCAAAAAATCCTTTACTTCTTGAGGTAACTTCGTGAACCCGAAAAATCCCAGTTCGTTGGGGAGTTTTCTGAATCAAAAGGTCCTCCAGGTTCTTGGGGGGTTTCCCCAAATCCAAAAATCCTCCCCTTTCACCGAATCAAGATCCAATTATTTATAGGGTGTATTGGGGTTTTCGTTTGAGAGGAAGAGAGAGAGGAGCGGGGGAAACAAGACGAAGTGGGGAACAGAGGGAAGTGGGAGCGGGGTGCAGGCGGCGGTGGTGGGGACGAGAGATGACGAAGAGGAGCGGCGGTGGTGGGGCTGTCGATGAGAGAAGAGGGAGCGAAGAGAGAGAGAAAGAGGAAGGGAGTGGCGGAGGAAAAAAATGAGGGGAACCCTTTTTAGGTTTCCCTTATTTTGATGAAAATATATCGGACCCGGTCCATTTGTGGACCGGGTCAATTTTAGACTGGGTTTTAAAAGGATGGACTAGTGAATTAAAACATGTACTGGTCTAAAAATTGAGATAAAAAACATGGTCTAGTCCAAAAAATATTAGGAGTTAATCGGACTTTGATTTGGAGTCCGGTAAGTCAAAAATACGGACTACGTGCACAAAAAATAGTTTGGTTTCTAAATTTAAATAAAGACCTGTTTAAATAACTTGTGTTAAAATATTGCTCAATATGAGATATGCAATCATTAATGCTCAGATATAAAAAAAATGGCGTTGTAATAGCCGTGCAATAATATTTTGAAAATCCACAGTAAAATAAATACTATTATTTAATTACACAAAAAAGATAAATGCGATGCGTGTGCGTAAGCTGGTAAAAAATGCTAAAATTGTGAATTATAATAATAGTAATAAATAATAATAATAATAATAATAATAATAATAATAATAATAATAATAATAATAATAATAATAACAACAACAATAGTAACTGCAATAGAATAATAAAGTGCCGGTATTGATGAGAAGTTGATAATTTAGTAAACAATGACTATATATATATTTTAATTTTTCTAAAAATATTAGAGGCGTAAATAGGTATTTTGGAAGAGAGGCGGGACAAAATTGGGTGTCAACAGGTATAACACTACTTATCATACAGCTATCCAAACTACCCCTTATGAAGCATTATATAGCCAACCCCCTCCTATCCACTTACCCTATGTTTCATGTGATGCTATAGATGAGCAAGTGGATAGAAGCTTGGCTATGAGAGAAATTAAGGTGCAGTAGTTAAAATTCCACCTGCTAAGGGCACAACAAAGAATGACCATCTATGCCAACAACCACAGAACTGAAAGAGTTTTTCAGGAAGGTGATTGGGTCTACTTAAAAATCCAACCCTATAGACAACTTACACTCTCATCTTCCCAATTTTCCAAACTGTCAGCCAAGTACTATGGTCCTTACCAAATCCTTCAAAGAATTGGTCCTGTAGCCTATAAATTGTCCTTACCATCTGAAGTCACTATACACCTAGCTTTTCATGTTTCCCTCCTTAAACCTTGCCACAAAATTATTGACACCATCAACCACCCACCAATTGTTGATCTAGCTAGCCCCTACTGCCCTAGTCTAAAGCAATCATAGAAAGAAGGATGATTAAAATAGGAAACAAGGTCGTACCTCAAGTTTTGATTCAATGGAATCAAATGCCTGTTGGTCAACTTACTTCGGAAGATATCATGCCTTGAAGTTGAGATTTTCAGAATTCTTCCTTGGGGACAAGGAATCATCTTAAGTGGGGAGAAATCTTGCGTTTGCAAGAGTTGTACTCGAGGCTTGAATGGTGGACATAGCCGTTAAAATCAGTTAGTGTAATGAATTAAATAAGTTTGTGTTATGCGCACATTAGTCCCTCTATCTTTTAAGTAGGAGGTTTACTTAATTGCAATTTAGTCCCTAAGGTTTAGTCTTGTTGAGCAGATTCGGTCCCTCTGTCAAGTTAGTTATCGTGACAGGTTTTGTAGTGGTTCCCTACTTGTACAAATGGTACCAGCTGTCCCTTATCTTCTCTTATCCTTCTATATATTTTGTAATAGTACTATTTGCTGATTATCAATTGAAAAACATATAATTTAGCTTTAGTTTTAGCTCTAGTTTCTTAGCTTATTCTTATTTTCTCCATTGTTGTGTTGAGAAGCTCCAACCACAACATATACCACCACCTTGTAATTCTAGAACTACACACTCAACTTCAAACGCTATGAAATCTGTATGTGTGTGAATTTGACGTACGACTGCACTACCATGAATGATCTTAAATAATTAGGCCGACTGAGTGATTAATAAGGTAGAAATTCTTTTCCCCTGGGAATCAGAACCTAACTGTAAGGAACACTTTGCTCTTTTAGTATATAAATTTATCTAGCGTGAATTTGAATTAGTTAAATCTGCAGATTTCTGAGCAGTGAGTGAGCTAGAATTTGAAGCCTATGAATTCAAAATTATTCTCTTTTCAAGTCACTGGATTCTGAAATACAAATATACAAGAGTTGCTGCTGGGTTCGGCTGAACCAATAACCTGTACTCTAGCTCCTTGCCTGCTTTTGATATCCAACGGTTAAGCAAAAAAAAAAAAGTGTAAACTGACTCTTATTAGATACTAGATCGGAGTAAGCTAGTACTTGGACTATATAAATATCATTTTTGTCTGTACAAATTTGACTTATATTATATGAATCGGATTGTATCATATTTGAGAATTATCAATTTTAAAATACGATTTTGGTAAATAAAATTCGAATCCTATCCAAATGAGCTCGTATTGAATTGAACTTTTTAAGTTTGGTTAAAGATTAATCGGCTTGGATAATTCGGATTTTTAGTTACGGCCTATAAGTTGAGTTGCTTCTTCTTTTTACAAAACGAACAACTAAATAAAATTTTCGTACCAAATTGCCTTAATATATAATTCCTCGTTGCTATCACAATCATCTAAATTAAGTATTCATACAAGCATTGAAACTATTACCAAGAAAATGCAACAGAAACACTAATAAGGTCATATGAATTAACAAGTCCAATATAGTAAAATCGGAATAGGATATGCTGACAATGAAAACAAAATCTAAAAAGTAGTCATCTATCTTTAAAATTAACAAATTCAAACACATATATTGGACTTAGTAGGGTATCTTTGACTTATTAGATTGAACATATATATAGGTAATGCGCTAATGTCTAATGAAAAGTTGGTTAAGGCTAAATATAAGGTATAAGAAATTTAAATTTTTGGATATCCAAAAATCCGAAATTTCAAATCTGAAATCCGAAAATTTTGAAAATTAAATTCAAAATCCACAATGTTGAAATTTCGGTTCGGAGTTCGAATTTATCCAAATTATGCACACCTCTGAGATCCATTCAGCTAAGAACTTAAAATACAGACCGACTCGGGCGTAATGCATGATTAAAGTTTTAAACTTACTCGGGCTTCATTTTTGGTGAGACGTCAAAATTCAATTACTATAAATCATATAAAGTGAATGACATGCGCATAACTAAAGAAGTGACCATGCTAGAAATGAGATATACAAAACTAGGGACGGGGAATATCTGGGGTAAAAATAAAGAAACGAATAGAGCGGCGATTAATTATTGATCTCCTTTGTATCAACTAGAGGCGATTCACGGGCCCAGTATTTGATATTAACGTATGTATTTTATCTTTTCCACATAAAATCTAGTACAAATACATAAAAATCACTATTAATTAGCGTGTGTATATATATATATATATATATAATATGTCCAAATTACTTTTTCATTTACAAAACCAAAATAAAATTAATTAATTCTTTCCCATCTTACCCTTAGTATTAAATGTTAAATGTTCTTGAGAATAGTCAATTTTGATTAGAATATATTTATCGGAGAGAGATAAAAGTAAGATAGTAAAATATAAAATACATCTTTTATTTATGATTTCTTAAGGGGCGTGCAAAAGGGAAAGTGGACAAGTAATATGAGATGGAGGGAGTATATATTTTACCATAATATTCATATTTATTGGTGTATAGTCTCAATAGCCTAGGAAAATGATTTGAAAATGAGTAATTAATGTGAAGGGTAAAATTAATAAAAAGAAGAAAAATTCCTTTCTCTTGATATGTTAACGTGGACAAGTAAAAGTGAACGGAGGGATGACTTTTATCCCTGTTTTTCTTCTTTGTCAATACTTTAAACGTGAAGAGAGGACGAACAATAACAATGCAATTTGTACCAAAAGTTATATAAATTGTACACTTTAACCAACTACTTTTTTATCCCAATGGGACATATGTCATAGTACTGACTACTGAGTATTTATTCTCATCTCATGTATACACGTATGCACTTCAATTTTAATTCTCCTACACATATTTATTCCCTCCGTGCACTTTTACTTGTCCATTTTTGACTTTTCACGTTCTTTAAGAATTAATAAATGAAGTATATATTTTATCATAATATTCATATTTATTGGTGTATAGTCTCAATAGCCTTGGAAAATGATTTGAAAATGAGTAATTAGTGTGAAGGGTAAAATAAAAAGATGAAAATTTTCTTTCTCTTGAGTCTTGATATGTTAATGTGGACAAGTAAAAGTGAAGGGAGGGAGTATCTTTTATCTCTGTTTTTCTTCTTTGTTAATACTTTACTTATTTTACTCTCCTTTGCATTCTCTGATTATTGTTTCTTTATATTTATAAAATGTATTACTTTATATTTTCATTTCGGAATTAAAATTTGGTGACTTATTTTCTAATTTTGACTTCTTTGTAACAATCCTTTTTATCTATAATTGTTAATATTAAAAATTATAATGTAACTAATTTTCCCCTTGTTAACATATTTTTTTAATTAATTTAATAAAAATATTTTATTAGTTTTTCTTTTAAAAAATTCAATATATACAACAATGGTTCTTATGTTTACATCTGAACAGTTAGTTAATTGCGATGGATATCAACCTGTCGGTATACATTTAAGATATTAAAGAACTTAAAAGAAAAAATAGAATCAAAATATTAATTTTCTCTCATATTCTAACTAATTTTTTTTTTTACATCGATGAACAACTTTTATTGTCATGACAATGAGAAAAAAATCCGACTCTTTCCATCTCCAAGACTTAATTCCATCATATTTTTTTAATTTTTAAACTCCATTTTTTATTATCGCCAAAGTGATGCTACGTAAAATATATTTTGTGCATGTTGCTATATATAATCACAATTAGAATGCTACTAAAAGTTATTTACAAAATACAAACCTTAAAGACCGGCTAATTAAAGTGAACAAACATGTTGGGCCCGTGCATAGCACGGGCATAGTTTGCTAGTACAAAGTGGCAGGGCATCATAGTCAAGTCATAAAAATATAAAAATATTTATGAAGGAGTAACAAAAAGATTCTTTTCTGACCAATCAAATGAGAGTTAATTCCTTGGATGATCACCCAAGTTTAGAGAATTTTCTACAAAAGTCACTTTTATTTCATTTAGGACAATAAAGTCATTCAATTATCACCATTTTCTTCAAAAAGTACTAAACTGTAACACCCCGTACCTTTAACCTAAGCTTTGACCATGATCCTAGACTTAGAAAACCAGATAAAGAATGTGAGAATTGGAAATTTCCTTTTCAGTTGTAAGATGGTGGTTTACGCCCATGAATAGTGACCGTATTTCAGTATACGGCCCGTATTTCAAGTCGTAAACTAGTACCAAAGATTTCTGAGCATTCTGGAATTTGACATTTGGAGGCTACATTGTTAAAAACGGCCTGTATTTCAAAATACGGACCGTATTTCAAAATGTATTTGGAATTTGGGAAAACTTCCTTGATAAAAGTTGTAGAGCTTTGAAATACCTTTCCAACGATATATTATGGGGTCAAACGGACATCTGTGCAAAGAGTTATGGCCATTTACCTGAAGAGAGGCAGTGCTGTCCGTATTTCAAAATACGGCCAGTATTTAAATGGGCCGAAAAATTAATTTTTCCAGAACAGTATATATTCGTCCATATCAGTTCAAATCATTATTTTTCATTCCTTCAAGCCCTAGAACGACTTCCTACCCTCTTCCATCATCAAGAACACCAAGGTAAGCCTACTCTAATTATTCCAACTCAATTCTAACGCCTATCCTTATAATCTAAACAAGAAATTATCATTCTAAAACTAGGGTTTTCAAGGAAACCCATCTCAAGGTTCAAGAATTCAAGATTTTGGAAATCTTCTTCAAAACTCAAGGCTTTAATTCAAGTTTTGGAGCGACTAAGGTATGTAGAGTTACTATCTACGTGTGGGAACATCATTGTTCTTCCCCACGCCTCATAATCCATAAAATTATGATTCTCTACTAAAACTAGGGTTTCAATACATGCTCATGATAACCCTAGGTCTATGTCCATGATTATATTATGTATGAATTGTTATAATTCCATCATTGAGTTCTTAATATTTCTTTATGATTATTGAGAATCCGTCCGTAATCTATGAAAACCCATATCTTGTATTCCATGGGTTCTTGCATGCATGTTTTTGACTAAGAATGATTGTTTCATGAATATCCTACATGTGTACAAGTTTTCATGCAACTGTATTATATAATTATTTTCATGCTATGATACAAGATACATACATACTAAACACAAGTTATTTCATGAAATCATATTTACAAGTTATTTCATGAAACCATGCTTACATGTTTTTTCATGAAACCATGTTTACAAGTTATTTCATGAAAGCATGTTTACAAGTTATTTCGTGAAATCATGATTACAAGACAAGTACAAGTTAATTCACGAAAATCATGGGCTTCGTAGCCAATTATATTATGTTCATGTTTTTGGGAGTTGCACGAATTACCGAGAAGGCTCAGATAGCCTGAAACTACGTAGCCACCGCAGGACAAGGATCGCTCTGCCCAGTTAGGACGATACCTTAATTTTACACTGAATGGATCCATCAGGCACGTTACCACCTTATACCCTGGCAAGGTATGAGGGCTCTGCTGGTCCGGCGAGGTACCAGACTCCACGTACCCACGTGGTGATATCATATGTCGGTTTATGAAATGCTCTCCCTACTTATCATGTTTTACTTATGTTATATATATGTGTACCCATGCTCATGCTCATGCTCATGTCCAGGTTTTCAGTTTCAGTTCTTATCATGATATTCCATGTCCCATGTTATTTCTTTCAGTTGCTTTACATACCAGTACATTCAATGTGCCGACGTCCCCTTTTATTGCCCGGGGGCCTGCATTTCACGATGCAGGTACTGATATACAGGACGACACATCTGTTCAGTAGGACAACATTCGTATCAGCTTATTGGTGAGCCCCATCTCATTCGGGGTTTAGTCAACTTTTGTTTTATGATTAGTTATGTATCTAAGGTATGCTGGGGGCCTTGTCCCAGTAAGTATGTTTTCCAGTCAGACTCATGATAGAGGTTTCATATGAGGTACTGATATACAGGACGACACATCTGCTCAGTAGGACAACATTCGTATCAGCTTATTGGTGAGCCCCATCTCATTCGGGGTTTAGTCAACTTTTGTTTTATGATTAGTTATGTATCTAAGGTATGCTGGGGGCCTTGTCCCAGTAAGTATGTTTTCCAGTCAGACTCATGATAGAGGTTTCATATACTAGACAAGTCAGTTATGTTATGTCAGACATTCGGAGTCGTATAACCATTTTGGCTCATTCATGTTTATTTCCGCACTTATGTTTAAACAAGTGTTTTTATTAAGTATTATGACTTACTACATTTTATAAAGGCTCATCATGCATTCACGTTATATTCCGCTCATGTTATGCCTCATGATGATTCAGCAAGCCATGTGGTTCACTCGGTCATATGCAGTAAGACACCGAGTGCCATGTTTCGCCCAGGCCATGGTTCGGGGTGTGACATAAACACCACAAAAGCCTCTTGTCTCCTAGTTGGTATGCCACATCATTAGAGCCCCATAGTTTTTAATAATAGACTTATTTAACTCATCAAACTCATTAATCAAATTCATATTTTATATCTAATCAAATATGACCCGGTTAAAAAGTGGAAAAGGAAGAAACTAGCATATAATCTAAATGAATTAGAATTAAAAGAGAGAATTTTTTAAATCTATAGATAAGTATTAAAATTTAAATATAAAAAAAAATTGTTTAGAGCTTTAGTTTAATATATTGTTAGGTATTAATATGACAAGTTGGAATATCTATATCATAACATGAAATAATTAAGAATATATTATATTTCATATAAGACTAATAATATAATATTTCAAAATAAAAAATAAGAGGTATAATATAATATTTTAAAATAAGTATTATAGTAATGAAAATTCTATTCCTTTTGCATGAGAAATAGAAAGACCTCGATGGTATAAAATGAAAATGCCAATAATTGCACACTACATATATAAGAATAGATAGCTACAAATAAAGAGAAAAAATTTACACTAACTTTATTTTTTAAATGTACGATTTAATTAGATTTTTAAAAATTTTAACCTATACGAATGTAATTTTTGTGTTAACCGTGTAATTATATTTTAATGTGGAAAGAATATGTAGTTTAATGTGGAAAAAAATATGCTATTTAAAAAAACTTGAATTTGAATAGAAAGATTAAATTACTTGAACTTTAATTTAATTGAAAGATAATATATTGAATCGAGATTAAAAAGAATTTAGATTTGAAAAAGTGGCTTAATAAAAAGTATGATTTGATTCTTTAGCCGCTTTTTAATCATGTGGTATTTAATTGGGTATAAAATATGAATTTGATTAAATGAGTTTGATTAGATAAATATGTGTATTATTAAAATAAAAAATGGAGCTTTAGTGACATGGCATGCCAACTAGGAGAGAAGAAGACTTTTGAGATGATTTAGGTACTTTTTGAGGAAAATAGTGATACTTGAGTGACCTTATCATCCTAAATGAAAAAAAAAAAGACTTTTGTAGAAAATTTCCTAAACTTGAGTGACCATCCAAGGAATTAACTCATCAAATCAAATGACTACACTGTGACGTATTAACTTCAAAGCCCCTATATGGGCAAGCAGGCAGTAAAAGAACAAAGTAAAATCTCGATTCGCACTTATTAGTAGTAGTAAATTAATAGTAATGTAGACTTTCTTTGGAGGAAATACCAGCATATGGACACAATGTTTTTTTTTTTTTCCTTCTGAAAGAAAGGACGTCAAATTAAAACATAAATTAAGAGTCATTAAGGGACTGGTTTCAATGAGATTATAACCTAATATTACTCTCTAAATCTCAATCGTAATCTTAATTAATATTAAGCATTTAATCAATCTACTTATTCGTTGTACCAATTGATCCATAATCTTAATAACTGCCAAGTTAATGAATTATTTATGTGTTTACCAGAATTCCTGTATCATAATGAATGAAAATAAAGTTGCATGCACCAAAAAAATAACTTGCATATTCCAGTAGCCGGCTCTAGTTTTTCTCATTTATTTAGGAATTAAAATGAATTTATTAGGTTCTAGCTTTTCAACCTCCATCCTGGACTCTTGTTGCATAATTTTCCAATTTTTGGCTATTTCCTTATGCTTCACATTTGTTGATGATTAGCAAACAGTGAGACATCAAGGCGGGCTCATAAATACATAGAATAATAAGACAGAGCTAGCCAGAAAAGGAAAAAAGGGGCCATGCACGTGATATTGACTCATACTTAGCTTCTTGCATGTGTTACGTTGTACAAAGTTGAAATTATAGAGAATTATCTTACTCCTTAGCTTTATTATATTCCACAGGTCCAAATTGTACCAATTTAATGCAAAGCACTTTCGGGTGAGCTAGTCTTCCGAAACAAAAATTCTTATAGTCGCTTTAGTCGACTAAACAGTTTGTTTTTGTTTTTCTGAGTGTTTGAAATTGGGTTTTAAGCAGATATTATTGTGAGAGAATTTATTTTGTGCTTTGATAGTTTATGTCTTAAAAACAACACAAAAACGTGTCTGGGCAACAGACAAAACATAAAGTAGTCTGTAAACAAATCTTTTTTCTTCAAAAAAATGGACAAAGGGTAGATGATCATTTTTCTTCATTGATCTATCACCAAAATGCCATGGACTACTCCATTCGGCTCCACTAAGGATTTGAGTTGGATGATAATTAGATTATCTAGAGCTAATTAATTATTGTAAAGCTATGACAAAATTAGCCCATGAAAACATGATCCTTAATCAGCCCATTTATTAAGAAGTTTTTGCACGGATTCCCTTCAAGTACTGGTCTTAATTTTTCGCCCCACATATTTGTGGTCATTATTTTTTGCCTATGCTACTCATTTAATGAAAATATCCAGACCTGCTTCGCTTGACATAAGTTTTATAATATTTATCTTAGAAAATTGAACTTTTGGTTCACTTGGCACAAGTTATGTAGGAATTAAGTTCGCTCGGCATAAGTCATGTTTTGTGTGGAGTTTGATGTGCTTTTGGCCATTTTTATGTTGACTTTGAAAGTCTTGCCCTGTCCGGTATAACTTGTGTGATATAATCTAAACTATGCCAAACAAAATTCAAACTTATGCCGCACGGAAAGTGTTGAAGGGCAAAAGTTAAAGACCATCCCCAAATAGCAACATTTAATTTGTGCGAATTACACATTTATTAACTTAACCCATCTTGACATGCCCAAATTCAATCCATCTAAAAGTTAAGCTAATTTGGGCTAAATATGTAGCCCAAATTGACTCATAAGCTGATTATTTAAATAAAAATAATTATTTGATATATATGTCTAAATTATTGGGTGTTTCTATTATCCCAGTAATTTTTTATTGATTATATTACCCCTAGACAACAACCCCCAAATTTTACACCAGAAAACAAAAAACATCATATCCTTAACGAATTTCTCAGGTCAGATCAGTTGAAGGGATGATTTTTTTTTAAATAAAAAATAATTTTTTTTTGATAAATTGTTGCTTATTAACAATTTGGATCTTTTAAAGAGTTAGAGAATTTTTAAAATTACTCCTTGGTTACACATTTTAATATTCCAAATGATATTTCATTTATGTTACTTTGAAATTTTGATGATTTAAAATGGAATCTTTTAATAGTTTTACAAGGAATTAAGGAGATCAAGGTGTAAATTATGGGGAAAAAAACCAAGGGTAAGAAGTATGTCGCAAAAGAACGCATACATTAGGAGTGCAAATTATAAATTACCCTAATACTTTGATGTTATCGATATTCTAGGGATATGTATCTCAACGTACTTTACTAGTATTGATTAAAGTATGTCCTAATTTGCAAATAAATTTACTGCCTTTTGTTGGTCCTGCTAGTGTTCCATACTAATCAAGATATTGAGAGCAGTAGCTGATAAGCATTAAGTGCTGAAGAATATTTTTAAGTGCTAAAGCTGATTTAATAAATAAGCAGTTACGCGTTTGGATAAAATTGTTAAAACTGATAATAAATTGTTGAAGTGTTTGGCAAAAAAGTGCTAATATGCATTTTTTCTGTTAGAATGACTTAAATACCCGTAAAGTTGTTTATACTAAGAAGAACGTAAATTCTAAATTAATTCAAATACAAAATAATTTTATGATAAGCAAAACCACAGTCATAAGCTTTAATAAAATACTTAATAATTATACTAAAATTCGTTAGGATAACATACTCAAATAGTACACAAAATATTTGAATAGAAGAAACGCATATGCAAATAATGAAATTTTGTTTGTTGCTACTTAAATCAAAATATTCAACTGTGATAAAAATTCTGAGCAATCAAATCACGAGTTGCTGGGTTTTAATTTTTAAAGACGTAGGGTGAGGAAATGACGTGATGGAGAGGGTTAGGGGTTTTGTTAGAGTAAGGGTATTTCAGGGATTACAAAATAATATTAGGGATACAGTAGTAAAAGTCTTGATCAAACTAAAAGTGTTTATAAGCTAAGGGTATTTCAGAGATTACAAAATAATATTAGGGATAGAATAGTAAAAGTTTTGGTCAAACTAAAAGTGCTTATAAGCTAAAAAATAATAAATTGGGGGAGACCAACTTATGGCTTATCGCTTATTTTAGCTTATAAGCACTTTTATTTTTACCAAACACGCAGATAAACCAAAAAGTGAATAGAAAATCCAGCACCTCCATCAAGTGGTAGGAAGGTGGCCACCACATCACTAGTTGAAGGGGGGTGTTTCGAAGTTACTCCTTACACGGGAGATGAAGGCAGTTTCATACCTTACATTATCTAGGAAGTGTCGTTGCATTTTTACCTTTTGAGCATTGCTTTACAGCAACAATCACTATATCAGTCATTGGATCAATCACTCAGGAGTAGTAGTGTTTGGAAAGCCTATGAATTTGGGACTGAATTCCACTAGTAGTTAACTCATGTTGCTTCTAAGGAGCTTCAGTTGGCCCTTGAGGATTCACTGATGCAGTCTGAAGCTGAGTTCCGCCATGCTCAGGAGGTATTATTGCTGATGGAACCTGTGGTTGAGCTTGCCATGTTTGGGTGGCTTTCTTCTTCGTTTTTGGTGGTTGAGCTGCAGGTTGTTGTTTAACAATTTTTCCACAATCATGTCCAGCCTTAAGACACTTCCCACAGAAATAGGGCCTTCATTCATACTCTTAACTCTTTGATGAAATATTCCCCAGAAGCATCCAACATTGCCACTTCATCAAGTAAATGTTTAGTCACATCTACTTCAATGAGCATTCGAGCATAAGAAATCCTCGTTTGCATTGTGGTGCACTCGTCTTACAACATTGGAAATTTTATGCACTTGTAATGCGGCTTGTATGCCCTTTCATCTCGTGCTTACCACATACTTTTATCCAATTTTGATCTCATCTTCTTTTTATTCAGAAATTCTTGTTCTCTTCGATCTCCACGTATCTTTCTTACGTTTCACAGATGTCCCAGGCCTTTGTCTTCTTGTTTACTTATTCTTATTCTTCCTTCCTTAAAGATAACCTCAAGACTGATCACATTTAGCGTCCTTTGCTTTCTATAACAGTCGAATTAATCTTTGCGGTACTTTATCTTTCAACTAGTTTAACACTGAAATGTCTCGCTTAATTTCTCTTTCCTTCAATTGGACTTCTGGCACTTGGCTAACTAACGGTAATTCTTGTACTTATATCAAAAACATCTCAAATCACTTCTTTAATGATTCATTTCTTTTGGGTTTCTCCTTCTACTTTTAACCTTTGCCCGATTATCACTTAATAAGTCTTTCCCATAGTTTGACGCAATTATCTGTCATTTCGATTTACCAATCAAACGAATCTCTTAATTCCTTAAATGTCCATCTCCTTTAGTTATACCATTGAATCCTTTTCCTGCGATCTTGTCGTCATCTACTTCCACGACTTCACCTTCCGTTGACTTAGTTCCTCCTATTTCGCAGCCCTCTATTTCTCTACTAGTGGGCAACTTTCTTATTTAGCTGTGGCACTTTTCCTTGCTTGCTTCTCTAGCGCTACTTTAGATTATGCTCTTAGTATTAATCGATTTTATATACATATCATTCCATCTCCTTTTTAATGCTTTTGTCAAACTCCTTAACCCCTTGCAATGTCATCATAGTTCCACCTATGGTAGCGCCCAGATGGCTTGCAATAGCATTTCCTTGCCAATGGTTATTATTCTCATTAATTACTTTACTTCAGATTACTCATCCAATGCGTCAAAAATACCATAGCCAAGGGATCTATATTCAAATGGGACTCCATTCGACCCATACAACAATCCTCAGCATCATTCCTTATACTCTTGTATACAACATTTTCTTATCATCGCTGTTATCCCCTATCACAAGATTATACTTACAACATACTAATCCACTATTCAAAATATTTTCAAATCCTTGTTTGAATCTTTCCTCCAATTTCCTCTCCTCTAATCTTAACATCATTACAAAATAACTCATTAGCATGAGACTAAAATGAAATCTTACTTAATTACAACTTCCTTTCAATACAAGTGTGCTTCCCTCTTTAAGTCCTTGGCTCTCCTATAGCAGCGGCTAATTAAGACTTAACTAGCTTCCATTCCTCTTCAAATATTTATTGTCGTCTCCATACTATTTTACCAGCCATTTCATCAGGACGATTATTTATATGGTCCTATGATATATACTCTCACGATTTAATATAACGATGACGGGATTTATGATTTCACGACGCAGGAGATATTTTCTAGTCTCAGGTACTACTGTTGTCATGATATCCATAGGCATACTGTCTTTCTTTCTTTTAACTGTTACACCCCGTAATTTCTGTATGTTGAGATTTGTGAGGTATTAACTATTCAATCGCAGACATCGGAATTGGTATCGAGAAGATGAAAGATCATAGGTACTTGTGTTACGATTATAAGAGTTTTGAAGTGAAACAAAAGTTTAAAAGTGAAGTTCGGGAAGTCTAGTTTCCAACGCAACAAACCGCTCCTCAATCGGACATCGGGGTAAGGAGATATGGACGTTACAAGTCGGGCTGGTAGACCAGGAAAAATGGTCTGCGCGAATGCGCAGAGGGCCTAGGGCCAGTACGGCGCGAACGCGCTGAACAAAATTTGAGGCTCAGAGTCGGGATGGAGGTTATATTATAAGAATGTAATAATAACATATATATGACATCTGGAGACCCTATGGGGTGAATTGGTTCATATGGCACTTGATGAAAAGCCCTCGTCGCGACAAGCTAAGTGGGACCCACACGTCGGAGTGTTATAAAGGACATATGAAGAGACATACGAGTAGCATATGGAAAGTTGAGCAAGTCGTAAGAAGGACCCATAAGCCAAAAATGGGCATAAGCCCTCTAAAAGGATGATTTAAGGAAACGTTTTCGGATGATCCGACTTCGAGGGGCCAAAACAATATTATAAGTTTGGAATTTGGAAAAACACAAAGAATGAAAGTTGTATATAAATGACAGAGCTTTCCAACCATAGGTCGTGGGCCCTCACACGATGTCGGGATCAAAAGTTACAGCCATTTTAAGAGCAAGACCCTAAGCTGTCAAAAAGGGCTCCGCGGGCCCCACGTGAATAAGTCGGTGGAACCGACCTAACAGGGGTATAAATACCCTATCAACCTCAGTTTTTCAGCATAATAACATTCTCAAAGGTCCTAGAGAATTCTCCACACCTTCCCCAAACATTATAGTCCGATAAACCAAGAATTTAACAAAATTACGCCAAACTAGTCCGTGAAAGGTGATTATTATTGCTTCTACTTAAGCTTGGTGTTGGAAAGAGTTGATGTGGCTGAGTTTCTTCAAATATAAGGTATGTTATTCATCCCATCTTTTGTGTTGAGTTTATTTGAAGGTCTAGCAAGCTTTAAAAATGAAAATAGTTATGGAGGAAGGGTCATAAAGTGTTGTGTTGTAGTTGTTGTGTTTATGGGCTGTTTTGAACATGTTGTGGCCGTGTGGATGGACTGATTTATGCGTAAAAAATGGTATCTAACATTGTTGGTGTGTTGATGAGATTATATTCCTTGATTGGGATGGAAAGAAGTGTATATTGTTGTTGTATATGGAGAAAAACATCGTGTGGGATGTTTATGGAATATATTGGTATGAATAATGGGGTTGTTGATGTTGGTATTATTGTTGTTGTTGATTGGTTGCTGAATTGTAATTTTGGGCTAGGCATATAAACAGGGGAAATGTTGCCGAAATTTCGGCAGATTATAAATGAATTTATTCGAAGGACTAAGATAAGCGTATAACGATGAGTCTAATGATTGTGTAAATCCTCTTGAATGTAGACTAGCGAGCTTGGACAAATAAGCATAGCTAATAGGAGGTGGAACAGGTATGTTAAGGCTCGTCCCTTTCTTTCAAAGGCATGATTCCTATGATTACAATTCCATAAATGTTTTCATAGCCTCCTTATTTTCAAAAGTAGATGTGTATGATTCCAAGGCATGATTTCTTTTCCCGATAACCGTAAATGTTTTCCAAAGTGTCCGTATTTTTCCAAATAGAGGTTTATGACTCCGTAAACCTTTATGACAACAACGATGGATATGTTTTACAATGACAACGATGAGAATATTTGTATGATGAGAATGATTTCATGTTTAAAGGTTCCAAGTTTACGATTTGAAAGACGGTATAAGAATGTTGAGCTATCTCTTGATTTCCCAATTTTATTCATGGATGACGACTATTTTTAAAGATTCTAAAGTATATGATTTGACGCCTTATGAGATTTGTGATCTTATTCTACGTTCTCTTAATGTTATCCTTCGTCGATAGTCTCACCTTATAATAATTGTTCCTTCAAGGTGAGACAAGGCCACGATGACTATTCCATAATATATAATCGGAGGTTACCGACCTTACGTCACTCCGACAGATACATGACTTTCTTTGGGCTCTCCTGCATGCTGCTATATGATATATGTATATGTATATGTATATGTATATAGGGAAGATGGGAAAAAGGGGCCAGAGCGCTATAGACGCTGGGATATGCACACGATACATGTATCTGTATATGACATGATATCATCCCGGACGCGGGATATATGTGGCTAAATGGATCGAAGCCGACGCCTCGGCAACATGATATGTTTTATTTTCTATATATATATATATATATATATATATATATATATATATATATATGAACAAGAAATGTTTTTCAAAGGAAGTATTACTATGTATATATGTATATATGTGGATCGGGCTGCACGTTCCGCAACACTCAGCATGCATGGTACCGCCAAAAGGCATTCATTGTACAGGTTACTCTTTTATCTTACGGTATGCCCTATATGTCCATTCTGTTATTACTCATACTTTACATCCCTTACTATGTTACTATTCATGCCTTACATACTCAGTACATTGCTCGTACTGACCCCCTTTCTTCGGGGGCTGCGTTTCATGCCACGCAGGTGTATACAGATGAGTAGAGGACATTGCTAGGAGATGTACCAGCTGGATTGGCGAGCTCCATTTCCTTCCGGAGTGTTGCCGAGTCAGAGTATTCATGATTATGGTATCTTGATTTATGTTAGAGACTTTGTAGACAAAGTCACGTGTATAGCCTGTCAGTCTTGTAAGTGGCTCTGCAAGCCGTCGTACCATTATGCATTATGTTACAAATTCCATATGATTACAAATTTTACTTGATTTGAGAACGACGAAAAGAATGGTTTTGACAAGTTTTTATTATGCATTTCATTTCGTAACTCAAGAATCCAATGAGGTTATGAACATAACAAGAGCTAAAAGGGGTTCGCTCGGCCCTGAGTATGGGGTCGGGTGCCCATCATGCCCTATCAAGATTAGGGTGTGACATTGACGATCATTGAAATTCCTAAAAATATTCCACCGTTACCTTTTTGGGGTACGTCTGCTGCATATTTAATTGTAACAAAAAATTTCTCTGGTACGAGCGATTCGAATCATAGTCCAGAACACAACGTATTGCATTGACAAAACTTATTTCCTTTGATTTCTAAACCTTCATTATCTTGTCATGCCTCCTTTCTCATGTCTGTCTCATAATATACATGCATTTAGTTCATTTCCACTTTTCTTTAGCACATCCTTGCTATATTAGTTCATCTCGAATTTCGGTTCCTTTAAGCCAGTACATTTCCTTCCTCTGTACTTGGGAATATTCTAATTCGTCTAAGAATATCCTCACATACCAGTAACATTCGAGTATTGACCGTCTTTGGTAGTCAATTGGCCGACCCTGGCGATCCTTCAACTCTTCTAGTCCATATAAGGTCGGAGTTACTTTTATCACCTGGTTTAACTTATTTCTCTTTTGCTAATCTTGTATCAAGTCAAATGTCCACACATATTGGACACAACTCAAACCACTTCCTTCCTTCATGCCTAATAGTCCCCTAGGTTAATGAATCAATGGTGACATTAGAATTCGCTAGGCTCCTTATATAATGCCTGACTATACCATGCTCCTTCAGCCGTAAAATAGTGCATTACATTTATTCATACGTATACACCATTATTGGTCTGGACCGAAAAAAAAACTGTGCAGGATTCCGCGATGCGGACAGAAAGCGCAATGTCCTGAGATCTTTTGCTTTCCTTCCGCGGTGCAGACGAAAAGCGAAAAGTTCTGAAGCCTTTCGCTTTCCTTCCGCGATGCGGAAGGAAAGCCTGATCCTGGAGCTGATTTTGGATGAGAAGTCAATGATCTGATCTTGGCCTTTCGGAGTGACATAAGGTCATAACCTCCGAATGAATTATGGAGCTCGTATCGAATCCAAGGAATTAGCTTAATTATGATAAACATGATAATATGGTAAGAATCAATCAAATAAGTAAGGCATTAAGATCTGAAATACATAGCATAGGAATGGAGTGAAGTTGTTATGGAACGCTCATGTTCATGTTCTAGTTGGGTTCGTGCCGAAGAAAGAAGGAAACGAACACCTTACATACCTTATCCGTCAAGCCACTTAAAGAGTTCCTTACATCGAATCTTGCCCTTCACCCGAGCCTATATATCGAGAAATATATCATTAATCATACTTGCTTCGCATTTCCATCAACTTATAAGTACTCATAGACATCCTTTCCCCGGTACCCTTGAGATTTCTCTTACTCTTGGTTCTCGATTTCGAGTTGGGTTTATATCATACCAGTAAAAGTCGATACTTTCTCTCATATTCTCGCGATTCGTCCTTTTCTTAATTCAGCTCATAGTGTCTCATAATTTCTCTTAACTAATTGTTTGTATCATAATCATGCGTCATAATCCTTCTAATGTCCCGCTGATTCTTGTTCTCATCATGAAATTTAGTAAAATACGCCTTTTTCTTTCTTCCTTCGTTCATTTCTTATTTCCTTTTACGATTGCATAGCTTGCTCGTATGTGTGTTTATTTCTCGTATATTCGTCTTGTTTCCTTTATAATCGTATCTCTATCCCAAGTCCACTGTCGTATGCCATCACTGTCTACCCTTGGCCAACCTTATTAATTTATTAAACTTCCTCTCATAGTCGCCCATCACATAACTTCCTTTAATCAATTCATAACCGCACTTTCTCGTACTTCTGTCCTGAAGGTCCTCCTAGATTTCCGTTGCTCTTAAAGTGCTCTTTTCCCGTTTATCACTTAATAATATCTACCCAAAAGTTTGCAGAACATTCCATTATGAATATGAACCCGTCTTGATCTCGTATATATATATATATATATATATATATATATATATATACTTCCAGGGTGGAACTTTCTCGTATTAGTTAACTTCCTTTTCCATATCAATATTTCTTTGTTATCACTTACTAACCAATCCAATCTATAAATCGTAATACTGTATTTGAGTTTCTAATGTCAATTTTTCTTTATGTTTCCAATAGGTCCCAATCCGTCGAAATCTCGGATGCTACTCATCCCAGTTTCTTAACTACTAATCATTTTTCCTTCCAAGATTTCTCCCTTAGATTAAATTAAGATCATTCTAAAACTTCTCTCTGAAAGCGTCTCATAATTGTTCCTTCAATCATGACTTACCAAACGGCTGATGGTCACGTTTTCCCTTTACTCTTTCTCTATAGACATGCAAACAATTCAATTTGCAAAAACAATTCGACAGAGTTTCCTCTATAATTCATACTACCTCATTCCTGCACATAGCCCAGAAAACACATCCAATGCCCCACAGAGCAATCACAAATACCAGAATATCTTGCTCAAGTTCTTATATCAACGTCTATTCATATTAATAAAATAGGAAACATACCTTTAGAATGAACAACTTCAATTCGAAGCAATTTCCTCGTAGCGACATAATCAAGTGCTTATCCATGATCAAAACATTTGGGTTAGGATCAGGGACATCATATCCTATGATTTAGCTCTATGGCACGATCTAAGATAAGAAAGAAAGGTCAATGGTTCCTAAATGCCCTGCAGCCTCTTGTTTATAAGTGTGGCGCGCTTCACACCCATAAACAAGACTCTACTGGACACGGCTCGTAGAAATTCCCTAGGACGAACTGCTCTGATACCAATTTGTCACACCCCTACCAGGAGTATAACGGGCTCCGACCCGTAGGCCGGGAACCACCTGACTTATCCGTTACTTTGAATATTATAAACCATAACTCAAGTACACCTGTACGCAGAAAAGGCCCAAAATAGAAATATCTGCTCATTCAACACATGTGTACATAAGCGGACCGACAAGGTCGCCACAACATAACGTATATCATAAAGCTGGCAAGGCTAACAGTAAAGTACCAAGAGCTCACAATAAGGCCGACAAGGCCACTAATATATGTATATTATACAACATTATGAACCGGTAGAGCTATGAAACATCTAACTGTACACACACGTCTACGAGCCTCTACATGGAATACGAATGATCATAAGAACAATACCAAGTAGGCTGCAGCTCCGAAGAAAGTGGAGAGCTCCTGAGAATCCGCTGATAGAAGACCTACGGGTCTGATCCGTCTTCCTACCTACCTGCGGGCATGGGCGCAGCGTCCACAAGAGGGGTCGTCAGTACGAATAATGTACTGAGTATGTAAGGCATGAATAACAACATAATATATACATGAAAGGTAACATGGAATAAAAGAGATAACCTGTACATCTGGATGCCTCATAAGGCGGATGCCATGCATGCTTAGCCTTTAAATTCTTTTTTTATACATATACATAGTATCATGCCCGGCCATTAAGGCTCGGTGTCATATATATAGTATCATGCCCGAACATTAAGGCTCGGTGTCTTATATATAGTATCATGCCCGGCCGTTAAGGCTCGGTGTCATATATATAGTATCATGCCTGGCTATTAAGGCTTGGTGTTATCATCATTAGCCCGCGTCCGGGGCAATATCATAACATGCCCACTGCAGTGGTGTGCACATCTACATGCCATGCCTGAGCGACTATAGCGCGGCGCGGTGTGAGAAAATACATACATATATATAAAGCATGCATGAGAGCCAAATAAAAGCTATAAATACATCGGAGTGACGTAAGGTCTGTAACCTCCGATTATATTATGGAATAATCATCATCGCTCTATCTCACCTTGAAGGAACAATTAGTATAAGGCGAGTTCAACAACAATGAATAAAAATCAAGAAAATCACGAAAATAACTCAGTATTCTCATATTGACATTGAAATCATAAGCTTGAGACTTTTAAACATTAAATCATCATCATTGTCGTAATGATCATAGAAACATTCTCATCTTTAGCATCGTTATTAACATTGTAAAAACATGTCCGTTATTGTTTTCATAAAATCTTATAGAATCATAAATCTTTGACTCGAAAAATAACATTTTTGGTAAAACATTTATGGATTATCAAGAAAGAAGTCATGCCTTTGAATCATGAACTCTATGAATTATGAATTTCTAGCTTGTGTGAATAAGAATATTCTTGGAAAACAGTTATGGATTCACATAAAGGGATCATGGGACATTTGGAAAACACCTATTGGATTCATAAGAAAGGAATCATGCCTTTAGAAAAAAAGGGACTAGCCTTAACATACTTGGAAGATAATTTCTCGACTTCCAACTTACTTCCTGTCTTGCAATTCACTTAAGATTATTCGTAGCCTCGTAATCTACATATACAACCATTCATACTATTGTTAGAATCATCATCATATGCTCGTCTTAAGCCCTTAATTAAAATCCTTTTAGATTCTGTCGAAATTCGGGCAGCATCTCCCCTGTTTATATGCCTAGTTCGAAATCTTAATATCAACAACCAATCAACAACAACAATACCAACATCATCAACACCATTATCCATACCAATATATTTCTTAAAAAATCCCACACGATGTTTTCTAAATTTCTCAACTAACCAACTTGTGATACGACTATTTCATAACTTTATTTCCGTAAAGAAGCCGAAATTAATACCAATAAGGAGAGATTCATACCTTTTCCTTGTTAGAACAATAATATCTCTAATATTCACCTTGAATCCGAGTCAATTCAGCCGCAAGACAATATTATAATCACAACCGCACGTTACTTGGACCTCGATTAATACTCCGTCACTTGAAATTACCCAAAATTCTCGCTTTTTGTGATGTATATTTGCTCTTATGCTTGCTGATTTTTCTGGAGTATTTGAGAGTTTTTTATGACCAAAAAGAGGGATTTTAATCCTTTTATAAGTGGGTAAAGCCGGCAGCACTGTAACAGCACTGTAGCAGTGCTGTTTCTGCTCTGTCAGCCTAACTTGTAACGTTCATAATTCTCTACTCTGATGTCCTATCGATGAGAGGTTTGTTGCGTTAGAAACTAGACTCGGCGAAATTAATTTTAGGATTTTGAAACACCTTAAAACTCCTAATATACTAGGATATATGCCTCTCCAAAGTTGACTAAAAATCTGCCAAAAATCCTGTCAACATTTCCCAAATTTTCGTTAAACTTATTTTCTTTGATGTTCTTGGTCCCGGAATCTTCCAAAGCTCCCCTTACATACTATTTACCATTTATTATACTTGATAATGGTCATGTCCTTTGGTTCCAAGGCTGTCCTTCTCGGTTATGACTTACGAGATCGTAATTCGTCCTTTACTTCGTTGTTACGTACTTCCCATGGCTTGTACCTTCCAAAACTTCATAAGAAGTCTCTGATACTCCATTATTACAGTGAAGTACGTGGCATGCTCATGCTATGAAAGTGCGGGGTGTTACAGATGGGTTTCAGGTGATGAGAAGATTGCAAAAGTGGCTCTTAAGCACTTTTAGAAGTTGTTCAACCTCAAACAAGCTAATGTGGGTCCTAGAATTCTTGAATGCATCCCTAGATGTATCAGTATAGATGATAAAAACTTTATGATTAGTTGTCCACAAGAAGAGGAGATCAAAGATGTCGTGTTCAATACGAGTATTGACAGTGCTGCTGGGCCAGATGGGTACTCAGGTAAGTTTTATCATTGTTGTTGGGATATAATCATGAAAGATTTGATAGAATTTGTTCAGTTTTTCTTTCTTGGAGGAAAACTGACAAAATTCTTTGTACATACTCTTCTTGTTTTAATCCCTAAGGTAGAGTGTCTATCTAAATTTACTGAGTTCAGATCTATTAGTCTCAGTAACTTTTCTAGCAAAATTGTTACCAAAATCATCTCTAGAAGGTTCAATCCCTTGCTTCCATTAATGATCTCTGAAAACCATAGTGGTTTTCTTAAAGGAAGGCTTATTACAGAAAATATTCAGCTGGCTCAAGAGATTGTGCAGGATATGAAATGCAAAAATAAAGGTGGCAATATGGTGCTTAAATTGGATATGGCTAAAGCCTATGACAGAATGTCATGGACTTTTTTTATTGCTGTATTACATAAGTCTGATTTTTTCTGAAGAAGTAACTAACATGATGATAGGAGTAATCTCTAATGTATGGTATTCCATTATTATCAATGGCACCAGAAATGGATTCTTCACATCTACTTAAGGACTTAAACCGGGAAATCCTCTTTCACCTTCTCTTTTTATTATAGGAACAGGAGTTTTGGCTAGATTGCTCAATAATTTGAAATTCAATGATCATTTTTTACCCTTTTCTATGTTTAACACAGGTCCACTAATTAACCATCTTTCTTATGCAGATGACATAGTAATTTTTACCAGTGGCAACCCTAAGTCTATCAAAATGGTTATGAAACAAATTCATTGGTATGAAATGAGCTCTGGGAAAAAAATGAACAACAACAAATGTTTCTTCTTAATAGCTCCAAGAACTGGACTTTCTAGGATCAGTATAATTAGAGATGCTACAGGTTTCTTGGACAAACAATTCCCCCTTGAGTATTTGGGGTGTCTAATCTATTTGGGTAGAAAAAAAGGGGAGTCCTTTGAAAAATTACTGTCCAAGTTCATTAAGAGACTCAATGGATGGCAAAGTAATATGTTATCATTTGGTGGTAAAATTGTTCTCATAAAGAAGTTCTTCAATCTTTACCTATCTATACCCTTTCTGCTCTAACTCCTCCAAAAGGTATCATTTATCAAATGGAGAAGCTTTTGTGAGATTTTTCTGGGGATCCTCTAATGGTAAGAATAACTATCATTGGAGTTCCTGGAATAATATATGCTTGCCAAAAGATGAAGGGGGGATAGGGGTTAGAAAAATGAGGGACATTTGTGAGATTCTTAACATGAAGAAATGGTGGAGATTTAGAAGTCAAGACTCTTTATGGGCTAAATTTACCAAATCCAAATATTGTATACGAGCCCATCCTGTCAGCAAAATGAGGGCTTCTGGGAACTCTCACACTTGGAAAATACTTGCTAAGATAAGAACCAAAGCAGAGCCAATATGATTTGGAAAATTCAGGTTGGGGATATTAGCTTTTGGTGCGATAACTGGACAGATCTTGGGAATCTTGCCCAATACTGTCCAGAGTATGTTCATTCTGCTAAAATCCAAGTTAAAGAATTCATAGTGGATCAAAATTGGGATATGGAAAAATTGCTCATCATATTGCCTAATTGAATTTGCCAAGTTGTTCAGAACATCAACATTGGAGAACCTGATAAAAAGGATTACCACATATGGAAGAATGCTTCAGATGGAGTTTACTCAAACAAGATTGCTTGGCATGAAACCAGAAATCACTATCTAACTGATCCTTTGATCAGTAGAGTTTGGCATAAGAACCTTCCTTTTAAAATTTCCTTTCTTTCCTGGAGATTAATCAAGAATATATTGCCTTTTGCTAATAATTCTGTGTGCAGGTGTGTTGATGACATGCCTATAGATTGTTTATGTTGTGCAAATCCAGTTTTAGAAACAATTCAACACTTCTTTTTTTAAGGTGAAGTTGCTCAGAGATTGTGGCTGCAAGAGTGGGGACAAACTCATACAAAGAATGCCATTCATAGAATGCTCATTCAGGTGATTTCAATTCTGATATGCTGGGAAATGTGGAGAAAAAGATGCAAATGCAGATAGGGGGATCAAACCAAAATGTACACCAGAAGTATGGAACAAGAAATTCTTTGGAACATGAAAGTAGCATTGGACAAATCTTTCCCCTGCTACAAGATGAACCTGCAATGGCCTCAAGTTTGTATAGAAATAGAAAGTCTCAAACCAAGGACCATCTGTAAAATTGTGAAGTGGGCTTTGCCCCAAGATGGATGGATCAAAATAAACACAGATGGAAGCTATATGGAGCAGATTGGGAAAGCTAGTATTGGAGGGGTGGTAAGAGATGAAAATGGCATTTTGCTCTTTGCATTTGCTGTCCAAATACAGTGCACTAGTCATAATATAGCAGAGGCTATGGCTGCTAAGTATGCTGGGCAATGGATTAAGGATAGAGGTGGCAACAAATGCATATTGGAACTAGACTCTATCGTAGTAACAAATATGCTACAAAAAAGAAACAGTCAACAATTTGATGCTGAAATAGATCATTGAAGATACCTTGGCATTGATAAAAAACAAAGAAGTGATTATCAACCATTGCTATAGGGAAACCAATAGAGTTGCTGACTATCTTGCTAAACTAGCTACTACTGGTTTAGATGATCCTCTCATTATTCATGATCCTAGTCAACTACCTATAGGGGCTGTTGGACCTTATATTTTGGACAAAAGACATGTACCTAGTGTTAGACTAAGATATGACAAAGCCAACTTTTTTGTTAGCTAGATGTATAGGTCATTTTGATCTCTGAGAATGCAGTCATTCTGTAATTAGCATTCTACTTTTTGCTCTGGTTGCTTGCAATCAGCTGTTGTATATTAGGGGTAAGGTCTAGTCCCCTCCAGTTATTTCTTTTAATAATAATATACAACTCTACCGGGAGTCAACCTGGGAATTTTTTTTTTTTTTTTAAAAAAAGGCTTTTGTATCCACTCCCGTGTTGTTAAGTTATAAACTTAGAAAACCCAATATGCTCCTTAGGAGAACAATCAAGGGGGTAATAGAAACCCTCGCCGTCGCCTGCCCTTTAGTGAATCCACCATCATATTGATTACCTTGTATCCGAGAGCTAACTTGTTTGTACAGTCTCCTTCCTTGGGCGTCCGCGACCTCTCTTCACTGCCGTTGCACATTCAACGCATGTTGGCTTAACCTACGCTGAGAGCAGAGAGAGAAAGCTATATTTATTTTACCCTTATTTATATCATAAGATATTTAGGTATATTGTTATCAGCAAAAAGTGGAACTAAGAAAAACGGAAAAAAATAAATCAAGAAGATTGAATAAGGAAACAACAAAGAAAACAAAAATCAAAGAAGCAATGAGCATAATTAACTAATAAGAGAAAATAAAGAAAAATATCATGTCGCTATTATCATTTTTCTCTCGCATGCCATAAAGAGAGTGAAGTCTCTCTGCACTACCACTCCTGAGGGTTCAAGCAGGAAAATTATAATTCAGGAATACTGTCAACACTCCATTATTTAAATATAAACTAGTAACACGGATATAATTTAGTAGGATTTTAATATACTTTTTCGCTTGAAGGCTCTCCTATAGAATGTCTAATACTGTTGTTGATTTTTACTTTTCAGGTTTGAGAGTAGTTTATTCTGGGGGGGGGGGGGGGGGGCTGTTGGGAATGGGCACGTTAAGATTACATTCGAATAGGTTAAAACAGGTCAAATTACAACCTGCCCAAAATTTACTTGGGTCAAAATTAGTTACGTCAAAAAATTAATGGATCAAACAACAAGTCATAACGTAACCCAACCTTTAATCTATTTACACAAGATATTTAATTCCATGATATCAAAGCAATGATTTGTTTTAAAAGAGTTGTCTCGAATAGCAACCATACTATAATTTTGGCATATTATTCTCACTTGTTTGGATTGGGTCACATTTACATTACTTTAATCCGTTTTGACCCAATTATTTGATGGATCATTTTGGATTTAACTCGTCGAGTCAACTCAACGAATGAATCATAACCCAACCCATAGAATTATGAAGGATTGGGTGAGTTTGGATTGATTTTGCCACCTTGGCCTAGTTCATTCTAAGACAAGTGATTGGTTCCATTCAGAAAGCTAGCTATACTGGCAGCCCAAACAAGTCTGTTTCATATTTTCTTAACTTCTAATATGGCACTTACGGAAGATATTCTCGTTGTCTTGTTTTATGAGAACTTGACTTGATATAAAGATTATTTCAAAAGAAATACACTTAAAAATTTATAGTATGGTTATAAAACCATGTTCATAAAGACAATAAAAAAATTAAAGTTTTATTTTCAAAAATAGAAAGAGCTCATTATTTTCAAAATTGACCAAAAAATAAATAAGGTCATGTAAAATGGAACGATGGGAGTACGTACATACATACTCGATCCAAAGCATGTATCTTTTGAATTTCTTGTTTCATGCATGCTTAGTTTTCAAGTAATTGAGTTCTAGCCAGCCTAGACAGACTTATAGTTTCTTTCATAATAATACGGTGCTATAAATTCAACATTAATTTTTTATAAGAAGAGATGGCGCAAGATAAAATTACAGTTTTTCAAAGTCTTCCTCCACCTTCCTAGTTAACTTAATTTGAGAGGTATAAATTGTTGCCCTGTTTGTTAAAGGATGAAACTTTTATCACTTTGCGGGATTTTGCATTCGGCTACAGGATCTTCCCAAAAATTTCTAACGAACATCAGAAATCAAGTCTAGACAACATATACTAATGTTACTATGCATTACATATTGATTGTATTTACCCTCCCTTCAATACATTTCATCTTCACCAATCACCACCATCCCCATCACCCCACACCCCCTACCACCCACCCCTACCTCTCGTAGTATTTGTCTATATTATATGCAAATGCTTTTAGGATAATAGTTTTTGCTTACGTATTGAACACAAGAAAAAAAAGTAAAAAAAACTCACTTATTTTCTTGAAAATCATTTTCCAAGAAAACATTTTCCTTCATACTGAATACACCCTTAGTTTATGCTTTATTTCTTATCCTCTTTTCTTTTTACCTTGTTATAATTAAAAAATATCATTTTCTTGTGACAAAAAATCGCATAAATAATAAGTGAGAAGTCATTTGAATAGCGATTGGCACGACCAAAATTAGCGGCTATTTCATACAATAACAATCGTAGAATGAAATGGAAGTTATAAATACACCGTGTTGTTGATGTCCATTCAAATATACAGTCAACTGGATAAGCTAACAATTAAGCAGGCAGCTTGCAAGTAGCTCAAGCAGATAGCTTGTAAGTAGCTCAAGCAGGCAGCTTGCCAGCAGCTTTCTGAAAAGCCTTGCAACAGCTTCCTCAGGCTTGCAATCAAACAAACAGCTTGCAAGTAGCTCAAGCAACTTCTGAAAATCCTCGTAGCAACTTCCTAAGAAGCCTCGCAGCTGCTTCTTTTCCTCTATAAATAGGATGTCTATTCAGTTCATTTGTATATCAGTTCAAAGTTGAATAATCTATCAGTCTCTCTCTATATACTTGTCTCTGGTGTATTTACTTTATAGTCTTTATTTTATAACACGTTATCAGCACGAGACTCTGTCATCTCGAGCAAATACTTCAAAAGCTTCGAAGGTATAGTCTTTCTCTTTCTTAATTAATGGCGAATCTTTCTATACGTGAATTTGTTGCCTTGGATATATCGGGCAAAAACTACTTGTCTTGGGTACTTGATGCTCAAATTCATCTTAATGCTATGGTTCTGGCAGACACCATCCAAAATAAAAATTAGGCATCAAGTCAAGACCGTCCCAAGGCAATGATATTCCTTCATCATCACCTTGATGAGGGCTTAAAATTGGAATATCTCACTATTAAAGATCCTCTTATGCTGTGGAATAATTTAAAAGATAGGCAGGACCACCTGAAGATGTTCATTCTTCCACAAGCACGTTTTGATTGGATCCATTTGAGGCTACAAGATTTTAAATCTATCTATGTGTATAATTCCTCAATGTTTAGAATTATATCTCAGCTGAAAGTATGTGGTGAAAATATCACTGATAATGATATGCTGGGAAAAACTTTCACTACTTTCCATACCTCGAATGTGCTCCTACAGTAGCAATATCGAGAGATGGGGTTCAAAAAAGTATTATAAACTAATTTCACATCTTCTTGTAGCCGAACAAAATAATGGGTTATTAATGAAAAATCATGAAAGCTGACCTACTAGTTCTAGTCCATTCCTTAAAGTGGATGAGACTAACTTTCACCAAGCTAAGCGTGGAAAAGGCTGTTGCCCCAATCCTCGTCGTGGCCCTAGCAGTGGTCATGACCGTGGTCAAGGGAAAAACTATAATCATGATGATCGCCTTGCACCAAATAAATCCCTTCAAAAGAAGAATAAAAAATAGAAAGGGGTGTAAAGGAGAAACCCAGAGGATAAATGCCACAGATGTGGTGGTAAAGGGCATTGGGCACGTGCTTGTCGTATGCCAAGGCACTTGGTTGAGCTTTATCAAGCCTCCCTAAAAAGGGCAGAAAAGAATGCTGAAGCAACTTTTATTTCTGAAGATAATGATGACTTCATGCATTTGGATGTAGCTGATTGCTTTGCACTCTCAGAAATAGATCCTGTAATCAGAGATGAATCTGTAGAAACTTAAATGTTTTAATTCATGTTGTTTTTATTATCTAGTATAATCACGTTAATACTTAAAGTTAAGTCATGTTTTGTTTTAGTAATATGGTTAGTATGGTTATGAGTCTTGTAAATCAAGTGTAAATCATGTTTTGGTAATAATATTTACTACAATGTTCACTTTATGTATATTTTTTCATTTTGAAGAAAATATGGACGTTCCTCATATATTTTTTGGATCAATGATCGAAGATATTTGTGTGATTGATAGTGGAACAACGCATGCCATATTCAAAGACGAGAAATATTTGCTTACTTGCTTAGAAAAAGGAAAATGTTACTACAATTTCTGGTAATTCAAAACTGATTGAAGGCTGTGGAAGAGCTATTATATTTCTGCCTAAGGAAACGAACCTTGTTATAGAAGATGCATTGTTCTCTTCTAAATCCCCAAGAAACTTATTGAGTTTCAAAGATATCCGTCGGAATGGGTATCATGTTGAGACACTAAATGAAATGAATGTTGAATATCTTGGTATTACCAAGAATGTCTACGGCCAGAAATATGTTTTGGAGAAATTACCAACTTTGTGTTCTGGCCTGTATTATGCAAAAATTAGTACAGTTGAAGCACACTCTATCTTAGACCAGAAGTTTACTGATTCAAGTACTTTTGTGCTTTAGCATGATCGAATGGGTCATCTGGATCAATAATGATGAGGCGAATTATTGAAAATTCAAATGGGCATCCACTTAAGAACCTGGAGATTCTTGAAAGTGGTGAATTTTCATGTGCTGCTTGTTGTCAAGGCAAATTGATAACAAGACCATCGCCAATGAAAGTTGGTATTGAATCTCCTGCCTTTCTAGAACGTATACATGGGGATATATGTGGACCTATTCACCCACCTCGTGGGTAATTTAGATATTTTATGGTCCTAATAGACGCATCTTCAAGGTGGTCCCATGTGTGCCTTTTATCATCTCACAACCTGGCATTTACGAAATTATTGACACGAATAATATGCTTAAGGACACAATTCCCACATTATCCCATTAAGGCTATACGTCTTGATAATGCTGGAGAATTTACATCCCAAGCCTTTGATGATTATTGTTTATCAGTTAGGATAGAAGTTGAACATCCTGTGACTCATGTTCATACTCAAAATGGCCTTGCTGAGTCATTTATTAAGCACCTGCAATTAATAGCAAGACCACTACTTATGAAAACACGGTTGCCCACTACTGTTCGGGGTCATGCTATCTTACATGCAGCATCGCTTATTCGTCTCAGACCGACTCATTATAATAAATACTCTCCGTCACAATTAGTATTAGGCCATGAACCAAATATTGCTCATCTCCAAATATTTGGTTGTGCTGTATATGTGTCGGTTGGACCACCACAATGCACTAAGATGGGCCCCCAAAGAAGGTTAGGAATAAATATTGGGTTTGAATCACCCTCTATTATTCGCTACCTTGAACCTTTGACAGTAGATTTATTCACTGCTCGATTAGCAGATGTTCAGTTTGATGAAATGAATTTCCCAAAATTAGGGGGAGAGCAAAGGAAAATCAAAAGAAAAATTGCGTGGAAAGTTTCATCGCTCTCTCATTTTGATCCATATTCACCTGTTTGTGAAATGGAGGTCCAGAAGATCACCTATTTGTAGAAAAGAGCAAATCAGATACCGAATGCATGTACTCATTTGAAAAGGATAATTAAGTCGCATATTCCTACAGAGAATGCGCCTATCCGGATTGATGTCCCAGAAGGACAGTCTTCTAGTGCCATAGTTTTTGAATCCCATACACATCTGAAGCGTGAAGACCATTGGGTTCCAAGGATAAAAATCCTAGAAAAAGAAGCATGCAAAATGATCAAAAGGACACTAGAAAAAAGATCTCACGGTGAGATTCAAGATTTGGTTAATCCTGATATTCCGAAGATATCAGTAAACCCGAGGCTCAAGTGAATAAAGAACTATCATTAAGTTCTACTGGTGATGAGATAGATTTGAATCGATCGGAAATTATGGTGGATAATGTTTTTTCATATATGTTGTATTGAACATTATGAAAGACATTGAAGATCAGGAACCTCAATCTATCGAAGAATGTCGACGAAGATGTGATTGGCCAAAATGGCAAGAGGCTATTCAATCAGAATTGAACTCACTTGCTAAACGTGAGGTTTTTGGACTGGTAGTCCAAACACCTGGTGGTGTAAAGCCAGTTGGCCACAAATGGGTCTTTATGCGAAAAAAATGAGAAAAATGAAATTGTGAGATACAAGGCATGCCTTGTTGCACAAGGATTCTCTCAAAGACCCGGTGTTGATTATGAAAAAACATATTCACCCGTTATGGATGGCATAACATTTCGATATCTCATCAGTTTAGCTGTACATGAAAATCTCGAAATACATCTAATAGATGTGATTACAACTTGTATTTATGGCTCACTTGATAATGAAAATTCCAGAAGGATTTAAAATGCCTGAAGCATTTAGTTCAAAGTCTCAGGAGATGTATTCAATCAGATTACAAAGATCATTATATGGTTTAAAACAATCAGGGCGCATGTGGTACAATCGCCTTAGTGAATATTTGATAAATGATGCCATTTGGCCATGTATTTTTATGAAGAAAACAAAATCAGAATTTGTTATACTTGTTGTTTATGTTGATGACATAAATCTCATTGGAACTCCAAAGGCAATTGAATATTTAAAGAAAGAATTTGAGATGAAAGATCTTGGAAAGGCAAAACTTTGTCTTGGTCTGCAAATTGAACATTTAGCAGACAGAGGCTTTATCCATCAATCTGCCTATACTGAGAAAGTTTTAAAACAATTTTACATAGACAATGCGCAATCACTAAGTCCTCCTATGGTTGTTCGCTCACTTGAAGTGAGTAAAGATCCATTCCGACCTCAAGAAGAGAATGAAGAGCTACTTGGTCCCGAAGTAGCATATCTTAGTGCCATTGGTGCACTGCTGTATCTTGCTAACGCTACAAGACTTGATATAGCATTTTCTGTTAATTTGCTAGCAAGATGTAGCTCTTTCTCTACGTAGAGACAACAGAATTAAGCATATACTACGATATCTAAAAGGTACTATTGATATAGGTCTGTTTTATGCTAACAAAGGTGGTGCAGATCTTGTTGGTTATGCAGATGCAGGTTATTTATCTGATCCACATAAAGCTCGATCTCAAACAGGCTATTTGTTTACATGCGGAGGTACTGCTATTCATGGCAATCTACAAAGCAGTCCATTGTTGCTACTTCTTCAAATCATGCTGAGATAATAGCTATTCATGAAGCAAGTAGAGAATGTTTGTGGTTGAGATCAGTGATAAATCTCATCAGAGGAAGATGTGGCCTGAAGTGTGATACCAAAATACCCACGGTATTATATGAAGACAATGCTGCATGCACAGCCCAATTAAAGGGAGGATTCATAAGGGGAGACAGAATGAAACACATTTCACCAAAGTTATTTTTCACGCACGATCTCCAAAAGAATAGTGATATTGATGTACAACAAATTCGTTCAAGTGATAATCCTGCAGATTTGTTCACTAAATGTTTGCCGACTTCAACTTTTGAGAAGATGGTAAACAAGATTAGAATGCAAAGACTTAGACATCTTAATTGTGGTCTTCATCAAGGGGAGTAAACTATGCGTTGTACTCTTTTCCCCTTAATCAAGGTTTTGTCTCATTGGGTTTTCCTGGTAAGGCTTTTAATGAGGCAGCTTGTAATGCGCATTACTAGATCTGTACTTTTTTTCCGTCACTTGGATTTTTCTCACTGGGTTTTTCCTAGTAAGGTTTTAACGAGGCACAAATCTATTAATGAACATCCAAGGGGGAGTGTTATAAATACAACGTGTTGTGGATGTCCATTCAAATATATAGTCAACTGGATAAGCTTACAATTAAGCACGCAGCTTGCAAGTAGTTCAAGCAGATAGCTTGCAAGTAGCTCAAGCAGGTAACTTGTCAGCAGCTTCCTGAAAAGCCTTGTAGCAGCTTCCTCAGGCTTGCAATCAAGCAGGCAGTGTGCAAGTAGCTCAAGCAGATAGCTTGCTAGTAGCTCAAGTAAGCAGCTTGCCAACAGCTTCTGAAAAGCCTCGCAGCAGCTTCCTGAGAAGCCTTGCAGCTGCTTCTTTTATTCTATAAATAGGATGTCAATTCAGTTCATTTGTATATTAGTTCAAAGTTGAATAATCTATCAGTCTCTCTCTATATACTTGTCTCTGGTGTATTTACTTTATAGTCTTTATTTTATAACAATGGAAATTTAATTAAAAGATGGCAATTATAAGATTTTCATGAAGTCAAAGTTGGCCTCCACAAAATGATAGCGAATTTCCACCAGATTACCATGTTCTTTTCTTATTTGTCCCCAATCTCCTCTTAGTTGTTTTATATTGACTTCTACGACTCAAACAAAATTATTTATTTTGTTTAAAATATTGTGTTAGTGAAAGTAAGTACTACAATAAAAAAAAAAATTAACAAAGATTTTTAAAATTAAGGCAATGAATCTCGTCCTGCATAATCAAGTTCCATGTAGTGGATTTTTTTTACTAGCTAGCAATAGTTGTATTGTTTCTTCTATTTTAACATATACGTCGATATTTGATTTGCGGTTAGATCGTCATTATATATATACATAATATACTTTGTAAAACAATTGAAGAGAAAATTAATAACAAAATTTGAGTTTTTTTTTTTAAATGCCAGGTCTCCCGCGGGAATGATTTAGAAGATCCTTTTTTTTTTATTAGAGGATATATATTGAAAATAATATGTGCTTAGTTAATTATTAAACTTTTAAATGAAATAGTACATATAATTCAATATTTACAAAAATATGAAATGAAAATAAAAGAAAGCAACAAAGGGGTCAAGTTGGCCATCGAGTTATCAAAAGTATACAATTTTTTTTTTTTAAAAATGAAATCGTTGGGACAATCAGAAAAACAATTAAAGAAAATTTTGAAGATTATACTCTAATTTTGATTCTTTCCGGTGTTGTGGGATGGGATGGTAAATAAACCATAGTAAGTAACTTAAATCCAATACCCAAAGCTTTAACCTTATTTTTTTTATTTTTTTGAAAAGACTAAAGCTTTAACCTTGTTAAAAGCGAGTTTGACATTTTAGTATACTTTGGACAAGAGGAGGTTGCTCAGATGGTAAACATCCTCTACCTCCAACCCGAAGATTGTGGGTTCGAGTCACTAAGGGAGCAAAAGGGGAGCTTTTGGGAGGAGGGGTAAAAAAAAAAAAAAAAAAAAAGTATACTTTGAAAGAAATAAAGTTGAGGTAATGAGTACTTCTCGCATGTTTCGGAATTTCAACTGACCTAAGCATCTTATGCTCTCTCTTGTAATAAAACTAGTTGTAGAAGGCTCGTGCTAAGCCCGGGCCCAAACTCATTATCTAAGAGTAGTATCTTTAATTAAAAAAGTATAATTTTGTCAGATGAGTCCTTACAACTTTAAAAAAAAATTACTCACAATTTCTTATCATTAGAGGTTGTGAAGCGACAAGTATTTTTTCATTCTTAATCAGAGGTCTAGGATTTCATTCCCTTTTATTTCAGTTTTAAGCAGTTTTTATTTGCTTCGAAATAATTGATTTTTCCAAGGATCGAGAAGGTGTTAAGTTTTTCTTTCTAAAGTTACCCATGCTAATAGATGATTTAAACAACTTCAAAGTATTTACCACTTCCTATGAGTAAAGTTGAGAAAAGCTAAAGGTTAATATTGTCATAAAATTCTCAATTAATATTCCAAAGTAACATTCTTAATATGTGTGCAAATAACTTAAAAATCAAATAATACAGAACGGAGGGAGTAATTTTTCATTCAAAATTTCATGTGGCAAAGGGTTTATGTTAATTAAATATGATGATCTAAACTTACAATTTTAGATGAATTAAAAAAAAATATCTGAATTCATTAATCATTAAAATGAAACTCAAGAAACAATTTAGTTCATTGTATATACTTCCTCCGTTCACTTTAACTTGTCACGTTTCGCTTATCGAAAGTCAATTGAGTAATCTTCGGCGCTAAGTTGAATTAGATTAATTTAATATTTTAAAATTAAAATTTAGATGTTCAAAATATATACAAAAAAATACTATAAGTTGCAATTCTTCTTATAATAATATAACGAAAAAAATACATCTTAAAAATATTAATCAAAGTCCATTATAACTCTCGAGAAGCAAAACATGACAAGTATAAGTGAGTGGAGAGAGTACTTTATGATTAAAATAATTACATCTCGGTTAATCAAATAAGAGATTTTAAAGATAATTTAATTAATGCCGACTTATAACGGCTTCATTTTTAATTTTATAAGAAATCGCCCGTTAATGATTTTTACTTTTATGTTTATGTTAATAAAATAATGCATAATAGGTTTTTCAAAAGAGATTGTGAAATTATCCGTACAAATTTCTAGATGAAAAAACTTATTCGCCGTACTAAATGTACACACAAACAGCGTAAAAAAATAACATAATAAGGGGCAAAAAGGTAGATCTACCAAAGTTGAACTATACAAAAGGGCCCAAGTGTTAGTGTCCCAACAAATTGACAAAGGGTAAAGAAAGGAAATATGCAGGGAACATCAGCTTTAGCAGCCACGTGTAACAGTTTTATTGCATCAAATAATTAAAATTACGATATAGTACCTGTGAGCCCGTCTTAAGGTCGGACCCAAACTAATATTAAAAATTAAATTTGCAATTGTTTTTAAAAAGTATTCAATATTTATCTTATTATTTTTGTTGCATCATTTATTGAAAAGTACTATAATATTTTCTAAAGACTTCTAATATGTTATCAATCAAAAGTACTTGAAAGTTAAAAAGAACAATTTTCTTGTTATGGATTTATATAAGAATATCAAGAAATTCATATTTGAGTTAACACTAAAATTATAATATAAAAAGTACATCAACTGAAAATTCAGACTTTGTTTAAACTTTTAAGGGTTTTAAAAGGTAGCTTTAGTTCGTCACACCATTAAGAAAAATAGAAAATAGAAAATATAATTTACTAAGTTATCCTTATTTATTATTTTTTCTGAAATTGAGCAATATCAAAAAAATTATTTTTAAAATTTTAATAATATGATTGACAATAATTGTTAATTTTAGTCCTGAATTTCTAAATTACAATTATTTTGAGACAATTCGAAGGCAGTGATTGATATCACAACTCTTATACCTCTTTGGGTATTTAAAAACTAAAATTCCTCAAATTGGCAATTATTACCAAAGAAAGGAAAAAGGCTGGAGCAAAGAGCCTCGAAAAAAAATAACAATCAACATCATCCACATACCACAAGGGGACCCACATTTTATCTCTTTGTCAATAACATAACTCATAAAGTACAGCAAGGAGCCTTTCGGTTGAAAAATCTGGTTGGCATCCAACAGAGGACGACAAAATATTTAGATTGTCTCTTATTACATAGTATAAGTAAGTATAAAGTGATGCTTAGAGTCGTTTATTTCTTTGTCTTAAGCAAACTGTTTTGCATCTGTCCATGACCCTAACAGAACTAAGCTATCATATTTCAGGTACAAAGCTTACAAGAGTAGAGAGCTTGATTGATCAAACAACAGATACGTCATTAAAATACATCAAACAGATTCATAAGTTTGTTTGATGTTCAAGGCTTAACAAACATGGTCCCAGTGCAGTGAGTTTCAAGTCTTAATTAATCAGAGCGATAGGTCAACAGTTGTATAATTGTTTAAGGTTATTCTATCTAATGTGTTGCATTAACATAAATGTTCAACCTATTAAAAGGATATCATTAAGTAATAAATACAGTTACGCATAGAAGATTCAGGATTACAAGGAGTTTCAGCACAAAAACATAAACATCAACTGGTATGTTGGAATACAGTGAAGACTTTATAGAAACTCAGAACCAACTTCAGATGGAGATACACCTGGTGAAAGTTTTGAGGTGATTTGTCACGATCCAAATTATGGATCGTGCGGGCACCTATCCATCCCACCTGGTAGGCGAATCCTTCGCTTCATTTAACCATTTTTTGTTATCACATGAGGATATGAAGTAATAAACGCAATCTCAATATCATAGATAATTACTAAGTGCAGAAATACAAGTGACACCCTAAGGATCTGGTGTATGTCAGTACAAGAGCTACTACTCCATACACAAGTCTAAATCAATAAGTACAAATGTTGGAATATTTCCATACAAGACTCATAAAATGATAAGAAAGACTATCCGGAAAGTAAAAGACAAATACAATGAGGAATGGAAACTCGGGCTGCAGATCTGGCAGTGACTCACTCTAAGTCTCCAATGGAACTGCCTCGGGACCACTCGCGAGGGCCTGGCGTGGATCCTGTCTCAAACCCTACACCCCGAAAAGGAGTGTAGCAAGGTAGCATCAGTACAAACAATACATACTGAGTAAGCATCATAGGCCGACTAAAATTAGTTCACGCATATAAGCATAAAATCAACAAAATAAGAAAATAGGCACATAATAATCACTCAAGTTACAGAATATCACCAACCTAATCATAGCCTAAGGTGAAGCTTCTAAACCACCAGTCTTTCAAGTCTCAATAACTCTCGAACTAACATAATACCATCACCACAAAATCAATAGATAATAACATATGCAATGCAATGAATGTATGTGATGGAGTGAGATGCAGTGGCCAATGCAAGTAACCTGTACACACATGCTAAAGGCATTGTTCTCACAATAGTCATGAACAGTGGGGGACCCATGGCGTCCATATACCACTCGCTCCGGAACATACCTCAGATCACGATCCCATATACCTTTCGCTCTGAAACATACCTCGAATCACGAGCCCATATACCTTTCGCTCCGTAACAGACCTCGGATCACAGATACACATACCTTTCCGCTTCTGAACAGACCTCGGATCACAGATTCATATCATACATTCCTCAAAAGTGCCACATTTTCTTTCATAGTTTTCATAAGTCTTTCATCAATCATTTCTGAACCTCTTTCCATCATGCATGAGATGTATATGTCATGAATGAGTAATCATATGATGCAATGCAATGTAAACGCACTATAAGAATCACCATATCATAAGCCAAATCACTTTCACAAGATATCAATAATTCAGGGAAATGTATCAACTACCATTTCCACATCATAACGAGAATATAATCTGTCCCGAATCACCACAGTACTAACACAAATACACCATCACAATGCGTAAATAACGGTGACAAGCCACATAATCAGAAGTCATAGCAACCTAGGTAATATCCAACCGGACATCATGTCCGAAGACCTAATCATGCTTTCTCCCATCAATTCTACACAATATATACGTTTCGCTAATCATAGTCTAAATAAAGTAAGTCGTAACCTACCTCGATGTCAAACAAGTGCCACAAACTAATCCCCTTGAGCCTTTCCTTTCTTCTTTGGAGAGCCTCAGAACGATTAACGTCTATCAAGTACAAATTCTACGTTAGAATACGAATCTAAGGATACCCATAATGCCATAGTTTTACCCAAAACCAAAAAATAAACCCAAAATAGCCAAATCCGACCCACAAGGGAAAAAATGTAATTTCATTGAAAGATCGGGTTCAATATAGTCAAAATAGTACTCTACTAGTCTAGACGAGTCCAATGATGCCCGTATTGCTATACGTTAAATCGAAATCCAAAATGAACCCCAAAAAGGGAACCCCGAGCCCGCAAGGGCAAAATGGAAATTTTATTTCAAAAATAGTTTACCCATAGCTTAATTAGTCTAGATCCAGAAAACCTACTCAAAAATCCATCATCTTGACCTTCAAAACCATGATTTACCATTTCTCAAATTTTGGGTTCAAAATTCCAATTTTCCCCAATCAAACTAGGATAAAATCGATAACCAATGAAAATATACTTGAGGAAACATCAAAATAAAGGTTAGATACTTACCCCCTTGTCGAGATGAGAGCAACGCCGCAAAAACCACCTCAAACGGAGCTCTAGAACTTAAGTTATGCTCAAAATATGAAATGAACGCAGTCTGATTTTTAATACACAAATATTTTCACCATGGCAGACCCGCCACAGCGCCCCGAATTCCACCACGGTGACCCACCAGGTACAGCAACATCTGTCCGCACTAAAATGACAATAACTCCCTCATACGAAGGCGAAATGCGATGATTCTTTTTGTTATGACTTCGTAATTACGATATGGATCTAATGGTTCAATCGTGATTTCACAAATTCTAATAGAACTCCTCCGAAGATATCAGGAACCGTGTTGCCTATCCCCGCGGGTTAAAATCATACTAACGGGTCTCGGGGAAGGGTCAACGAGGGTAAATGGGTCAAAAGCGCAATAACGACCAAACGGGTCGTTACATGACTTGATAGTAGCATCAATCAAAAGCAGAAGAATTTGTTGTAGCATCAATATCTACTTTGGAGTTTTAGTTTCTGCTACAATGTTTAGTATATAGTTTTTAGTTTACTTTCTAGGCTAGTTTATTTTGCTATTTCTGATTCTGTGTAAATATTTTTTATTTATTTGAAATAAAACACCACCAACATCCTGCTAGGTGGTTTACTTAAAGAAAAAAAAAAGACCCTAAGATAACTCACTACTAAAAAAACAGTATTTTCCGACCTCAACAAAACCGACCTCAGTTGAGGTCGGTAAAGTCGTAATATTTATTTTTCAATATTTTTAAAAATAAACCGACCTCATGAGGTCGGTAATGTTGTACCAAAATTTGAAAAAACAAAGTGCCGACCTCTGTAGGTCGGAAATTCATTTGATGCTAAATATTATAATTTTATTTTTAATTTAAAAGAATACCGACCTCACGAGGTCGGTTTATTGAAAATAAATTTTAAATTATTTTTAATAAACCGACCTCATGAGGTCGGTATTCTTTTAAATTGAAAATAAAATTATAATATAATATACATACCGACCTCATGAGGTCGGTATAATTAGTCAAATAGAATAAAAATACATACCCACTTAAACCCTTCATCTTTCCCCTTTCTCTCTCTCTCTAACCCTAATAACGGCGCCTGCCAGTCACCATCGTCACCTGGAGGTCTGATACGCTCAAATTACACCTATTAATGGTATAACGCGGACGTTGTCAAATATAGTAACCCAACAAGGTTGGGGTCGAATTCCACAGAGAATATGGTGTGAAAAGTTTACTAAACGAGTATTATACTAATCCTGTGGTCCTGATATATTCCAGAAAAGGGTTTTTATAATTGATTTGGTTTGTGGACTAATTTAAAGTGACTGAAAATTTAAAGTTGTAAATATATGGGTAAAAAGAACCAAGGTTCTGTCCCCGTCAGATAAAGTGTATGATCATGGGTCTCGATCATGATATACTTCTAATGGACTGTTTGTATGGATGCACTTAACCTCTATGTGAATCTAAAATATTTCCCAATAAGAAAATATTATTTTTTTCTATGCTTTTTCCAAAGATAAGAAAGTATGCATGAAGAACGGTTGATTATGCCAAGTAAATTCCTCTTATTCCTAAGTGAATTTATTAAACAAGGTTTAAAGCCCTGAGTTCTTTTTATTTGTTCTTACCTAACCCTAGCTATTTTCCCAAATAAACTAAAGTTTATGGCGTGAGCTAATGTTTGCAACCACTAACTATATGATGAATACGAAGAACAAATAAACCCCAACAATCCATTATGCGTATATCTTTCACGATCCCCAATCACAATACACCCATCCTTGGGTTCACAACCTTAGTAAAGGTTATTTTTAGCTACTCATGGCAACAAGAAAACAATAAAAGATTGAAGATTGCATAATTGAATTTGTGTAAAAACTTACGAATAAAACTGTAAGTCAAACAATTGTAATAGTCTTGAACACTGTTGTAAGCTATTAAGAACAAATTGTCTCAACACCAATCTCAGAATTTTGGAGTACGGGACGTATTCTCAGGTCGTTCCTTCCCTCACAGGTGTATTGCCTCTCTGTTACTTCAGGCCAAAGGACGGGCAACAAGTATGGCCCGTCTTTATAAGTACGGGACGTACTTTTCAAGACGTACTTCCCTCAAATCTGACAGAGACTTCTGTGACTTTCCTTCAAAGTGTGGGGAACAGTACGGGGCGTACTTTGATATACGTCCCGTCCTTCTTCGCGTTTTTATCCAATTTACTAAATTCTCCATCTTTGGACTCCTACAACGCCAAATACCTAAAACACAACAACAACACATTAAATTGACCAAGACTTGCTCAAAGACAAGTAAAACTTATAGCCAAAAGCCCCAAATGTGCCATAAATCCCCGGCACATCAACACCCCCAACTTAAAGTATTTGCTTGTCCTCAAGCAAGCCATACAAAACAACGACTCAATCTAACACCTAGATATCCTAGAATAACAATGTCTACATTGGTTTTGACTCTGAACTACCGGCATGCATGTTTTTCTTCAAAGGACCACCCTAATTTTCTATTTTAAAGCAATATACACAACTCAAGAACGCTATGACTAACAATGAAGCTTCAATGCATGACATTACATTATCGAACACATTTTGATGCACACAAATGCTACTTTAGGCGGTCACTTTATTTTGCTCAATTCTCATCCTTATGCCCTTACATAGACCAAAGAATGTCCCAACACACATATATACAACAAGAATGGGACGAAGACGAAAGAGAAGAGAAAAACACTCACCCTCACAAAGAAATTCATATCTACACATGCAAATACCATAGGCTTGCCCTTATTTTCTATGTTTTCATCCTAGGCTCATTCGGTTGTGATCACATTATGACTTGTTTTGGCTTGTAATGTAGGCTTAGGGATGGGTAGGATTCTTTTTGGATATTAGTGACTCATCCTCCTTGAACACTACAACATTTTTCACCTTAATTCACCTCTTTTCTTTCCAACCCCTTTATTTCCTTTCAAGTTTTCAACCTCGATGTGGTTTTATTCCTAACCCACTTACAAATATTTTTGTGTTACAATTTTCTGATTTTTCTCTTTTTATATATATATATATATATATATGCAACTACCACCTCGAATTTCCACTAGCAAACTCCACCATCCCCAAATTATGTTTTTAACATCTACTCCACATTTATTTCACCCCCAACTTAGGCATTTTGCCTCATCTATCTAGTAGCATCAAGGAGGGAACGAGTGCGAAGATGGATTAATTGTAACAAAGGGTACGGTTTCATAATTGGCTAGCCAAGAAAAAGGTCAAAAGGCTCAAAAAGGGTCACTAGGGGTATTTGAAATATTGGTAAGGCTTATTTAGGCAAAGAGACTATTTACACAAAGAAAGCCTAAGATTATCTCACAACCAAACTAACTTTCGGATTTCAAACAAGACCAACCAGGCAAGTTCTAGATTATACATGCATACACAGAACCAAACTAATAACTTACACACACATTGGCATAGGGACAATTATTTTTACACTTGTGACCTCCTAAGTAGTCATTCATCACACACAATACCCCAATAATCATAATGTCATATAAGGAATCAATCATGTCAACCGATAACTGTTCTAAGTATGCATTTTTCAAATTTTCTAGGGGTCCAAAATTTCCAACAACTCATAATGACATGCCATCAGTTACAGAGTAACACCAAATAAGTCAAGACTACTCTATTCAATCTAAGCAAACAACCTAAACATGCCAGTTTCAACAAAAAAAAACTAAACCCCTCGGGAAAAGAACTCTGGCAAAGAAAAGTCGAGGAGGTTCCTAAACAAATATCTACATTATGACAACGCCAGAAATCCCCACCTTCACCTGAAAATTATGCAATGTCCCCAATGTATCAACTGTAACTATTCTACGGGTAAGGTATACCTGGCAGCAATAGGTGCTAGGATCAGTCGGAGGCACTGGCCCCCCGTAGTGACTAGAGGATACGCCAATAATACTGCTCGTTGGTGCTGGACGGCGATGGTCAAACAACGATCTCTCCGTGACAATCCGCATATGCTCCTCTTCCTCCTCCACTGTCCGGGCCAACATTTCCAACTCTTTCGCCCGAGGAACTGCATCTTCCGCAACCTGTTTCCCTCTATCATCAGGGGGTGCAGTGTCACGACCCAGCTAGGGGCCACGACGGGTATCCGGAGCTAGTTACCGAGCACCGCTCATTATACTGCTTATCTTGATCATTTAATACTCTTTTATCAATTTTACATACCAATTGTAGGAAAATCATATTTAATCAAAACATAAATACTTTATATACATTTGCCTTTCGACCATCAAAATAATACACATACATATGAAAACATTTTGTGAGACCATCTAACCCACACTTCGTATCTACGAGCCTCTACTAACATAATGAATACATGGACGGAACAAGACTCCGTCATGCCCAAAATATGCATATATGAATGTATATCAAAAGAATAGTTATAAGCACCTCCAAACAATGGAGTGTTATCTATCAGCTGACAGCTACTGAGGACCTGGGCCAAGCTCTCCTCCCTGTCTACCTGTGGGCATGAACACAGCGTCTGAAGAAAGGACGTCAGTACGAATATTGTACTGAGTATGAGAGGCATACATAATGAAAGGAGGCATCAGTAATATGGGAATAACATCAACATAAGACATATGGATCTGACTGATAATCATAAAGAGAGTAATGCTTGCTATCTTACTCATACTCATCATCATAACATGTATGCGTCATATGCAAGCTGCCCGTCCATGTCGGAACGGTGTGATAATCAATAATATTAGCCCGCGTCCAGGCCTCCCGCGTCCGGGGTACCATCTCATGCCGCCCACTAGTGGTGTCTGCCCACGCCCGTAGGTCGTGGTGTATCCATATCGCCGCCCGCCGAAGCGGTGTCTGCCCGGCCAACTAGGCCCGGTGTGAAATGCTCATAGTAATATGCTTATCATAAAATACTTATCTTATCATAATACGTATATAAGACTCATGATCAACTTTACTCTATCGGGGTGACGTAAGGTCGTGATCCCCCGATTACATTATGAAACCATCATGGACATTCCGCCCCACCTTGAAAGGACTAGTACATAAGGTGAGTGTAGGCAAGGAATATCATCATCCTCATTCTAGTGTCATCATATCGTATAACTCATCTCATATAGGCATTCATAAGTATAAGCTTTTAACTTCTTAGAATGCAAGAACTTATGAAAGGAGTAGGGATTCAAGTTAAGGGATTCATGCCATTAGAAAAAAGGACTAGCCTCACATACCTTGGTCGTTTAGCTAAGATATCGCTCACTTGTTCTCCGTCGATATCACGTCGTTACCTTCATAAGAGAATTCGTATCACCATTAGTAAACTAACTATTTGAACGCGTCGCTAATTCTAGGAGAAGTCGGACAACGCTTCCTTCGCTCATACTACTTTTCTCATGTTCTATATCAACTCCCAATATTCATAATATTATTCGCAATATCATGATCGACAATCGTCATTTACGTACATTTGGCAAAATCCACCATTTTCCTCCAATTTTCCTTTATTTCTACTTCTAGCTCATCCTTGCGTTTTCATGCATTTAATGCTTGTTTCATGATAAAAACATCATTTATAACGTATTAGTACTCACAACACTTCAATATTCATGGTTCGATTCCACTATCATTCATTCATGCCACTATTCACTCAATAGTGACCCATTTCTATGTTCTTCTACATTTCAAGTGTCTAAGCTTTCCAATACTTCAAACTACATGGAATAATCATAAAATTTACCTTGGATGATGGTTGAACAATCCTTAAGTTGAAATGCTCCAATTAGCGAAAACCCAAGTTCCACCTTCTTGGGAATTTCTTGACTTAGAAGATCCTTTGATGTGTTCTTACACTTACTTTTATGAATTTGGTTTTGATAATCTTGATATCTCCTTTGATTATCTTGAATTCTTGTGGAGGAATTATTTGGAATATTCTAGAGGTCTCTTGAGTTGTTGGATGAATAATGAAGTAATATGAAGCCTAAGTCCCTTTTTAAAATCACAAAATCTGATCTTTAATGAATTCTTGTCGGGGTGAACAGTGGTCGTAAACCACCATATACGGACCGTGTTTTGATTTACGGTCCGTCCACTGTGGTCGTGTTTAAGCATCCCAGAAACAGAAAGGTTGGCTGGGGATTATGGAAATTTACGACTGAGGTTTACGGTCCGTAAACCAGTTTACGGGCCGTCCTCCAAGTCGTATTTAACCATTCAATGACAAAAAGTTTTAGCTGATGGACATGGTAGTTTACGACCTGGTTTACGGTCCGAAAACCAGTTTACGGGCCGTAAACTGGGTCGTATTTAACCATATTCAACATTTACAGAAAGTTGAGATTTTTGACAAGCTGGAGGACGACTGCATTATACGGTCCGTAAATCACTTTACGGGCTGTATAGTGCCATATACGACCACTGTGCTGAAAAATTTTCCGCGGCTTTCTTATCTCTAAAAATTCTTAATTAGCCATTCCCGACTTAATAAAACATCATTCACTCAATTTTCATCATTCCACGCATCACACAAGTACGGAGAAATTTCCGAGGTGTAACATGCAATGTCCTCCTCGAGCATCAAATTCACCACATTTATCAAAGACAAGAGATCCACCTTGCTCGGCTGAGGGGGCTCCTCAACCAGACTCTGGGTCTGCGTCTGTAAGGCCAACATATCGGCCTTTAACCGATCTAGCTCAGCTCTCATACCCATCAGATCACCACCCGGACCTGCACGCTCCACAGCAACCAACCGTGCCTCAAACTTGTCAAGTCTCTCCTGATATAACTCCTGGGCCTGGTTGGCAACGGCTGTCACTGGTGCTAAGGCAATGTCTATCTGCTTCTTCACATACTTCTCCATTTTCCTAGCTAAAATCCTCGATTGCTCGATAGCTTGTGTAGCTTGAATTACCACTCATCGAAAATTCTCTTTGTTGAATGCGAATGGATCTTGGGAAGGCTAATGGGTGGTTGGAGGACTAGTATGGGCTCTCTGTCCTTCCAAAATATGCAAGGGCACTGTGCTAGTGACCTGATGTTGTGTCACTGCTGTAGGAGGCGCCTCCGTGGCAGGTGCCTCGGTGATATCAAGTCTTGTGGCCCCAAAATCTGCCTGAGTGTCGTCCTCAACTTGCCCCTCAAGTGCTGCTGCCGGTGGACCTTCAAGTAATATCCTCGCTTTCTTTTCTTTGTTCTCCTCCTCTTTCGTCTTATGGATGTCGTACATGTGACTGGCTTTTACACAATGATCTATCATATGTAGTGGTTTCACATTCGCCTGTCGACATAGAGCAGTAATAAGGCATGGATATATCAATGAAGTGGCGTCATGTTGTGCCCTATCCCGAATATCCCTTACAATAATCAATCCTATGTTAAGTGGGTATCGGGTCATGAGAGCTGCCACTGTCACCGCTTGATCGGCAGTGAGTGAATTATCACTTTGGGTAGGAAGTATCTGAAACTGCACTACACCTCACCAAACGTTTGCCTCTAGGGACAGTGTGTTCTTGAATATCTTTGACTTTTTACTCAACCACGGTGGGCTACCCTTTTCTATAACCGACGCCAACCACTCTCCGTTACCGATTCGGTCATCCTCCTCTGCATCTTATCATCATACTCAGCTGTGCTAAGAGGTGGAATAAACTCAGCCCCAAAATCATACCTGTTTATTGCGGCGGGTGATACATCAACTTTCACTCTTCGAACCTCAACCACGTCCGCCAGTGGGACATCCTGCTTCAGCATTCCAGGCTTTACAATTGTGCTCCATAGTTGGCATAGAATTCCCGCACGAGCACTGGGTAGTAATCACCCGGTTCTCTGTTAAACACCTCAAATTTGTAGTGGGACAACAGGTCCCTGATCCCCGGGTGTTTTCCAAGTCCCAGAATCCAATTTGCCTTTCCTCCCAAATATTTTTCCTTGGAGCACCCCCTGCCTTTATACCTTCAATGCCCCTGTCGAACCACTCTCGTGACCCTTTTACTGCGAACCGAAGAGCATCCTCCATCTCGACCCTTATCAGGTTTTCCTCATATCTTTGATAGTTTGCTACTTCCCCGGGGGTGACAGGGGTTACCACTGGATTCTAAGCTACTTCTGATCCTCGGACTTGTTCCGGCTCGGACCCTTCCTCACTTGAACTAGAGGAGTCCTCCTACTCAGACTGGGAGGACACCTGAACTGGGTTAGCTCGGCCTTTTATTGAGGTCATAATTTGTTTCAATGGCCTGGTGTCCTCATCAGACAAGTCTTGGTCTGAGGGAAAATCTTTAAGCCTCGTGGTAACCCTGCCCCTCTTTGTTTGCGTAACACTTCCACCTTTGGTTTTAGGCGGCATATCTGTGAAGAAAAAACATTACGTGTGTTAGACAGTTGATCCATAAACCATGAAAGAAGTGGCAAGCTCTTTGCTTGCAGAATGCCATATTTCAACTGTGCAAGCCGTATTCTCAAAGTATGGAGCGCACTTTGAAGTACAGACACAGGGTACGCGATGTACATTGAAGTACGGGACGTACTTTATGTACGTACTTAGCCACACACTCCAGAAGAGTTTCTGTAAATGTCTGCTGAAATACGTGATTAATGTACGGGACGTACACTAAAGTACGAGGCGTACATGTATCACGTATTCTCAGGAACTGCCAACAATCCTTTTTTTGCGAATATTTTCTACGACTTACACAACATCACCAACACATAATTTACTTCTTTCATGCTTCAATTTCGAGGTTTTGGGACGCGGGTTACTCAGACTTCACCCGTGTTACAATTATTGTCTTTGTGGTAATTTATCGAACAGTTGGCGGGCATAGCAACTTTAGGCTTCAAAACTGAAACCATTCGTTGGAATGCCCTCCAACCCAGTGGGAAGTACGGATTCCTACTCCCACGAATTCTTAATCATGACAACATACCAATCCACGCCCCAGATTACGCCCAATATGATCCCAAACAAGCATAAACATCATTAATCTATCACCCTACAACTAATACCGCAAGTAAACAATGAAAGAAATAAAGGTTCCATACCTGTCAACAAATGATGATGAGACTATTGTAGCAATACAAGTTAATGACACAAGTTTCTTTCCTTCACTTAATTCTTGGGCTAAGAGATGAAAATTTTGCGTTTGTAGATGGACTGTTAAGACTATGATTTATAGGGGGCTTATATAATGAGTTTGGGGAGTTAATAGGGGTGAGTGGGAAGGTGGAAGTCATGGGTTTTAATTGGGAAAGTTGAAGAGAGACGATGGAAGACGTGGGGGCGGAGATGAGGGAGAGTAAGAGACGTGGGGGAAAGACGGGGAGGCAGACAAAGGTTTCAAAACCTTCGTCAACTTTTTGATAATTTTTTTAATTTTTCTTTTTGTTGTACACGGAAAAGGTACGCCCCGTACAATGGAGTACGGGACGTACTTAGAGCACGTACCTCCTTTCATTCAGCCAGTGAGTAAGTTTTTACTTACCTGATAGTACGCGGATAAGGTACAGGACGTATAATGAAGTATGACCCGTTCTTTAATCACGTACTTTCCAATATTTTCCAGTGAGTTTGGAAATTTTCTTCTTTGAGTACGGGAAAGAAGTACGCCTCGTACAATGAAGTACGGGACATTCTTCGCAGCCCGTACTTCGACCGTCGAACCTTTGCCAGGTAAGTAAAAATTTCATGCTTCCTACAAAACGAACAAACGTTACCCTATTCTAAGAAAGCTGTAAAACATGGGCTGCCTCCCATAAAGCGCTTGATTTAACATCGCGACACGATGGTGTTATTAATTTACTCTTGGTCGGGACTCTCCGAGTCAGCATTCGTCCCAAAGTGCTTCAACCGATATCAGTCCACAATTCTATCTCCGTCAATCGTACCATGGTAGTGCTTCACCCTCTGCCCGTTCACCTTAAATGTCCGAGTTCCGTCTTCGGACTTCAATTCAATAGCTCCATGGGGTGAGACACTTACCACTTCAAAGGGACCTCACCACCGTGATTTTAATTTGCCCGAAAGCAGCTTCAATCTAGAATTAAACAGCAAGACGGGGTCACCTTTGTAGAATTCCCGCTTCAAGATTTTCTTGTCATGATATTGCTTCATCCTCTCTTTGTATAGCGCTGCACTTTCATATGCCTGATAGCGAAACTCATCCATCTCGTTAAGCTGAAACAACCTGAGTTTGGTCGCTTCTTCCCAATTCATGTCCAGCTTCTTCAAGGCCCACATGGCCTTATGTTCAAGTTCAACTGGCAGGTGACATGCCTTTCTGAAAACTAGCTTGAAGGGTGAAGTCCCAATTGGAGTCTTGAATGCAGTCCGGTAAGCCCATAGAGCATCATCGAGTTTGCGGGCCCAATCAGTTCTGTTTGCATTCACCGTCTTTGCTAAAATACTCTTTATCTCCCGATTAGAGACTTTAACTTGCCTGCTTGTTTCAGGATGATACGGGGTTGCCACCCTATGCTTGACTCCATACTTCTCCATCAATCCCGCAAAGGCTTTATTGCAAAAGTGAGAACCACCATCACTGATTATTGCCCTTGGGGTACCAAAACGAGTAAATATGTTCTTTTTCAAGAATCCCATGACACTCTTGGCTTCATTATTAGGTAAATCCACTGCTTCTACCCATTTGGAGACATAATCAACAGTCACCAAGATGTATATCATGCCACAAGAGCTTACAAAGGGACCCATAAAATCAATTCCCCAAACATCGAACACTTCAACCTCCATTACAAAGTTCATAGGCATCTCTTGCCTTCTACCAATATTCCCTTGCCTTTGGCATTGATCACAAAAATGCACCATCAGATTGGCATCATGAAAAAGAGTAGGCCAATAATAACCACATTCGAGAACCTTGGCAGCAGTCCTCGTACCACTATGATGTCCCCCAACTGGAGAGTCGTGCCACGCCCTCAAAATCTCTAATACCTCACTCTCTGGGACACAACGCCGAATAATGTTATCAGCGCAAGTTCTGAATAAGTATGGTTCATCCCAATAGTACTAGCGAACATCCTGCAAAAACTTCTTTTTCTGATACGATTTTATCTCGTCGGGAATGACACCAGTCCCCAAGTAGTTAGCAAAATCAGCAAACCAAGGTGCCACCTGCATAGACACCGCTAAAACTTGCTCATCTGGAAACACATCTTTAATGTCAAGTTCTTCTGCTGGCACCCCAGTTTCTTCAAGTCTAGAGAGATGATCTGCGACTTGATTTTTGGACCCCTTTCGATCTTTTACTTCGAAATCAAACTCTTGTAATAGAAGGACCCAACGAATCAGTCGCGACTTAGCTTCCTTCTTTGCCATCAAGTACCTCAATGCAGCATGGTCAATGTCACGACCCAGCTAGGGGCTGTGACGGGTACCTGGGGCTAGCCACCGAGCACCACTCGTTCTGCAACTCACCTTACCCATTTAATGCTCTTTTATCAATTCATGCTTAGGACATAAGAAGATCATCTTTTCATTTGAGAAAATAAAAATACTTTTATATACATAAGCATCTTGGCCATCAAAATAATACATATATATACATAAAAGCCTCTCGTGAGACCATCTACCCACACTGCGCATCTACGAGCCTCTACTGACATACTATACATATAGGTGGAACAAGACTCCACCATGCCCAAAATATACATATACCAAGAGAATAATCATGAGCACCTCCGGACAATGGAGTGCTCGCAATCAGCTGGCAGCTACTAAGAATCTGGATCGAGCTCACCTCCCTGTCTACCTGTGGGCATGAACACAGCGTCCAAAGAAAACGGACGTCAGTACAAATATTGTACTGAGTACGAGAGGTATGAAAAATAATAATGCATCAAGGAAACAAGGGAGGCATCAAGTATGGAGTAACTGTACTTGACTGGGAATTACATGAAAAGTAATGCATGCTGACTTACTTTTAAGCTTATCATCATCTCATGTATGCATATCATATATATATAAACTGCCTAACCATATAGGTGCGGTGTGATAATTAGTAACATTAGCCCGCGTCCAGGCCTCCCGCATCCGGGGTACCATCTCATGCCGCCCACTAGTGGTGTCTGCCCATGCCAACTAGCCATGGTGTATCGTATAGCTGCCCGCTTTCGAGGTGACTGCCCGACCAACTAGGCCCGGTGTAATATGATTATGACATGCTCATTATGAAATACTTATAATAATATGCTTATCAAAATATGCTCATCATTGTGCATGCATAGGGACTCTAGAATAAGTGTATTTTATCGAGGTGACGTAAGGTCGTGAACCCTCGATTCCATTATGGGCATTCATGAACATTCTGCCTCACCTTGAAGGGATTAGTATGTAAGGTGAGTGTTATAGGAACGTCCTATCATATCTCTTGACTCATATAGCTATTCATAATCTTAAGATCTTGGCTTTCCGGAATATAGGAGAATAATGGAAAGGAAGAAGAATCATATCATGGGATTCATGCCATAGAAAGAAAGGACTAGCCTCACATACCTTTGTCATTTAGCTAAGCTATCGTTCACTTTCTCTCCTTTAATGTCACGTCGCTACCTTCACGAAAGAATTCGTATTGACGTTAGTTAATCGACTACGGGAATGCGTCACTATTTCTAGAGAAAATTGGGCAGCACTTCCTTTATTTATACTACTTTTCTCATAGTCTATATCAACTCCCAAACATTTACAACAGCACTTCACAGTATCGTATCAACAATCGTCATTCATATACTTTGAGCAAAATCCACCATTTTTCTATTTTCTCCACATTTATGGTTGTAGTTCGTTATCACGTTTTCTCATATATAATGCTTATTTCCTGGTCTAAACATCATTTAAAACATATTCATAATCATGGCACATCAACGTTTATGGTTCCATTCAACTACTATTCAATTATGACACTATTCTCCCATTTAAGACCCATTTTCCATGTCTTTCTACAATTCAAACATCTTAGCTTTCCAATACCTTAAAAAACATGTTAAAGTCATAAAACTTACCTTAGATGGTGGTGGAACAAGCCTAGAGTGGAGTTCTTCCTCCTTCCTCAAAACCCTATTTTTCCTTCCTTGGAATTTCTTGGTTTGGATGAACTTCACTTGAGTTTCACACACTTTGTTTCATGGATTTGGTGTTGTTGATCTTGATCTCCCTTTGATTCTCTTAAATTTTGTGGATGAAATGTTTGGATATGTTCTAGAGGGTTCTTGAAGGTTGTAGATGAAATATGAATGAAAATGAATGAGAAAGTCACTTATAATAATCACAAAATCTGATTTTTAATGAATAGTCATCGGGGTGTACAGTGGTCGTAAACCACAGTTTACGGACCGTATACTAGTTTACGGGCCATATAATGTGGTCGTATTTAAGCATATCAAAAACAGAAAGGTTTACTGAAGGTCATGATGGTTTACGGCCACAGTTTACGGGCCGTATTTCAGTTTACTATCCATAAACTGGGTCGAAATTTTACCATTTAAACTTTGGACAGAAAGTTGAAATTTTTGGAACGTTGGAGGACGATGGCAGTATACGGTCCGTAAATCACTTTACGGGCCGTATTCTGTTTTACGACCACTGGCTGAATTGAAATTCTACAACTTTCTTATTTCCAAAAATTCATGAATCGTCATTCCCTCCTTAGTAAAACGTCGCACACTCATACCCTTCGTTGGTCTATTCATTGTACATGTACGGGGACTTTTCCGAGGTGTAACAGTCAATGTATACCATAACCTTGGACCCCAGCAAATAGGACCGAAACTTCTCAAAAGCATATACTATTGCAAGCAGTTCTTGCTCGGTCACCGGGTAGTTCATCTGCGCCGCATTAAGTGTCCTACTAGCATAGTAGATTGGGTGCATAATTTTATTGTGCCTCTGACCAAGCACAACACCTATTGCAAACCCACTAGCATCACACATCAGCTCAAAAGGTAAGGACCAATCTAGAGTAACAATCACAAGAGCAGTAGTGTGGCGCTCCTTTAATTCATCAAACACCTTTCGACACTTGTCATCGAACACAAATTTAGCCTCTTTTTCAAGAAGCTTGCACATCGGGTTAGAAATCTTGGAGAAATCCTTGATGAAGCGCCTGTAGAACCCAGCATGTCTTAAGAAACTTCGGACACCTTTGACTGAGATGGGTGGAGGAAGTTTCGCAATCACATCTATCTTCGCTTGATCGACCTTTATTCCCTTTTCAGAGATTTTGTGACCGAGGACGATCCCTTCCTTCACCATCTAGGAAGCAATAGTAAGACCTCCCAGCCAGCCTATCTAGCATCTGATCGATAAAAGGCATGGGAAAATGGTCTTTACACGTGGCAGTATTCACCTTCCTATAATCCATGCAAACACGCCACCCAGTAACTGTACGAGTAGGAATTAGCTCATTCTTTGCATTAGGCACTACAGTGATACCTCCTTTATTTGGTACACATTGAACAGGACTTACCCATTTTCTGTCTGCAATCGGATACACTACCCCAGTATCTAACCACTTTATGATCTCCTTTTTCACGACCTCTTGCATGTTCTGGTTCAATCTCCACTGATGCTCAACACTCGGCTTGTTGTCCTCCTCTAGCTGAATTTTATGCTCACAAATACTAGAAGGAATACCCCGAATGTCTACTATGGTCCAACCAATAGCACGTCTGTACTCGCGCAAAATCTCCACTAGACGCTCAATTTGTTCCTCAGTCAATAATGCTGAAATAATTACTGGAATGTCTTGTTCGGACCAAGGAACTTATACCTCAAATGTGATGGGAGCTGCTTGAGCTCAAGCTTTGGAGGCTCGATAATAGAAGGCTTAGCTGGTGGAGTAGTTCTATTTGCAAGATCAAGATCAAGCTTTCTTGGGTGATAAGTGTAAGAACCTCGACCCTCAAGCGTGTTTATAGTTTCCACGCAGCCCTCCATATCACAAGAATCAAAATTTATCAGAACTGCAGCGAGAGCTTTTCCCAGGTTTTCTTCTTCCATTTTATGTTCAACAGCATCATCAATCCCATCAAACGAATCAATAACCGAGATACTCTCATAAGCGCTTGGCAACTTCATTCCCTTGCTTGCTTGGAAAGTTACTTCTTCATCATTCACTTAGAACTTAATTTCATTCTTTTCAGAATCCATAAGCGCTCTTCCCGTAGCAAGGAATGGTCTTGCCAAGATAATGGGAATACCTCTATCCACCGCACAATCCAGAATCACGAAATCAGCAGGCAACATGAACTTACCCACTTGTACCAACACATCATCTATGACTCTAATTGGCTTCTTGATAGATCTGTCTGCCATCTGTAGTCGCATAGAAGTCAGTCTAGGGGTCCCCAATCCAGATTGTTTGAAAATAGCAAGATGCATTAAGTTAATACTCGCCCCATTATCACACAGAGCACGGGCGAATGCATGAAGCCCAATATTGCACGGAATAGTGAACGCCCCTGGGTCTCCTTTCTTCTGAACTGTGGTGGAAGCAATAATTGAACTCATTCGATGAGTTAAATTCACTGTCTCATGTTGAACAGACCTTTTCTTTGTAAGCAGATATTTCACAAACTTTGCAAATCTGGACATCTCTTTAACAGCATCTAAGAATGGAAAATTCACTGTCAACTGCTTCAACTAATCATAGAACTTCTGACACTTAGCATCATCATTCTTCTTTGCCAACCTCTGAGGAAAGGGAGGCTTTGCTTTGTACATCTAAGTCAAAGGGCTAAGAACCCCTTTTATCGTGTGTTTCCCTGTATCAGCAGCAACTTCTGGAATATCAACAACTTTTTCTTTACTTTGGACTTCCTCGTCAATCATGGGCACTTCAGAACATACCTCTTCTTCCTCAATCATAGGTTCTAGATCAACCATATTCTTGTCAGAACCTTGAAGTATTTTACCACTCCTTGTGCTAATAGCAAAAGTACGTTCCACTCCCCCACCATTCTTCGGGTTTGGAATAGTATCACTAGGAAGCCCTCCTTTTCTAGCAGGATGCTGTTCTCTAGAAAGATCACGCATCTACTGTTCGAGATTTGAATAGCTGTTGAATGAGAGACCACCGTCTCTGAAAGCCCAGATAATGTCTTTTCAGTGTTCGTCTGACTTGCTAACACTTTCTCAAGCATTGACTCCAACCTCGAACTACCTTGATCATTAGATTGCCCTTTTGGTGGAATGTAAGGGTTGGAACTTCTGTTCCCAAAATTACCGTTGTTGTTGTTGTATCTCCCTTGGTTTGGTCCACCATAGTTGTTATTGTAGTTCTCTTGGTTGTTGTTGTAGTTTCCTTGATTATGTGACCCCTGCCCTTGTTGGGGTCTCCAGTATCTCTGAATCAGCCTAGGAATGTCCCCCTTCGCTATATAATCTGCATATTGAACATTCTCAACTTGCGGAGGGGGGCCCTCTTGATACGGACCCTCTGGGACTTGGTACATTCCAGGCGGCATGCCTGAGATATCTTCACATACGCTCACGTTCTTCGTTTCTCTCTCATCAAGCCTCTTTGTCAGTAGAGAGAGACTTGTGGCAAATTGTGCCAATGTTTGCTGCGTTTCCTGGCTATCTTTCACAATGTTTTGAATCAACGGTGTTCCAAGTGATAGCCCATCAGAATTACTTGAATGCCATGCTTGGCTGTGTATAGTCAATTGGTTAAGTATATCAGTAATAGTAGCGTAGGACTTATTCATGAAACACCCGCTGGCAGCATTATTGGCAATTGCTTGGGTCATAGGATCCAACCCTCTATAGAACTTCTCCTTCAAAATCTGTTTTGGAATACCATGGTTTGGACTCTTATCCAAAAATTCTTTGTACCTCTCCCAAGCTTCAAAAAGTTGTTCCCCATTACATTGTTTGAACTCGTAAATCTAATCACGAATTTCAGCCCTTTTACTCGGGGGGTACCACTTCCTGAGAAAAACTCTGACCATCTCTTCCCATGTAGCAATAGAGTTCCGAGGTAGATTTGTGAACCATTTTCTTGCTTCTCCGGCTAATGAATATTTGAAGAGTTTCAGCTGGACTGCTTCTTGAGTCACACTCGTTGGATATGCTGAGAGCACACATCCAGAAAGTTTGTTATATGTTGGTGAGGGTCATCATCGACTATATTCCGAAAGTATCCCTCTTGTTTGAGCATATGGTAGAGTGAATTGTCAAACTTGATAGTAGTAGCAGTCACCCTTGGATGAATGATTGCAGATGCAAAGTCTTCATCTACTTCTGGTTCATCAGCAAAAACATTCTCGACTGGAAGTTCGTTGTTGGCCATGATCACCTGGTTTACAAGGTAGCAAACGAGGTGTGTTGGAATATGACAAAGACTTTAAGAAGAGTAAACACTATTTAGTAATTTCAAAACCGTATTCCCCGGCAGCGGCGCCAAAATTTGATACGCTCAAATTACACCTATTAATGGTATAACGCGGACGTTGTCAAATATAGTAACCCAACAAGGTTGGGGTCAAATCCCACAGAGAATATGGTGTGAAAAGTTTACTAAACGAGTATTATACTAATCTTGTGGTCCTGGTGTATTCCGCAAAAGGGTTTTATAATTGATTTGGTTTGTGGACTAATTTAAAGTGACAGGAAATTTAAAGTTGTAAATATATGAGCAAAAAGAACCAAGGTTGTGTTCCCGTCAGATAAAGTGTATGATCATGGGTCTCGATCTTGATATACTTCTAATGGACTGTTTGTATGGATGCACTTAACCTCTATGTGAATCTACAATATTTCCGAATAAGAAAAGATTATTTTTTTCTATGCTTTTTCCAAAGATAAGAAAGTATGCATGAAGAACGGTTGATTATGCCAAGTAAATTCCTCTTATTCCTAAGTGAATTTATTAAACAATGTTTAAAGCCTTGAGTTCTTTTTATTTGTTCTTACCTAACCCTAGCTATTTTCCCAAATAAACTAAAGTTTATGGCGTGAGCTAATGTTTGCAACCACTAACTATATGATGAATACGAAGAACAAATAAACCATAACAATCCATTATGCGTATATCTTTCACGATCCCCAATCACAACACACCCATCCTTGGGTTCACAACCTTAGTAAAGGTTTTTTTTAGCTACTCATGGCAACACGAAAACAATAAAAGATTGAAGATTGCATAATTGAATTTGTGTAAAAACTTACGAATAAAACTGGAAGTCAAACAATTGTAATAGACTTGAACACTGTTGTAAGCTACTAAGAACAAATTGTCTCAACACCAATCTCAGAATTTTAGAATTCAAAATATGAAAAGTGATAAAAAATATTCAAAACCCTATTGGCTATTTATAGGAGTCAAATCCCTCTTCAATATGGACAACAATCACGTCACCCGCACGAAAGGAGTACGGGACGTACATTGAATTACGTCCCGTTCTTGCAAAGCACGACCGCTGAATAACTTCAAGGTGCGGAAGATGTACGGGCAAATGTACGTCCCGTCTTTTGGAGTGCGGGACGTATTCTCAGGTCGTTCCTTCCCTCACAGGTGTATTGCCTCTTTGTTACTTCAGGCCAAAGGACGGGCAACAAGTATGGCCCATCTTTATAAGTACGGGACATACTTTTCAAGACGTACTTCCCTCAAATCTGACAAAGACTTCTGTGACTTTCCTTCAAAGTGCGGGGAACAGTACGGGGCGTACTTTGATGTACATCGCGTCCTTCTTCGCGTTTTTATCCAATTTGCTAAATTCTCCATCATTGGACTCCTACAACGCCAAATACCTAAAACACAACAACAACACATTAAATTGACCAAGACTTGCTCAAAAACAAGTAAAACTTATAGCCAAAAGCGACAAATGTGCCATAAATCCCCGGTACATCACAGTCACTGTCGTTGCTGTTTGCCATTGCCGTCGCCGTCCACGGCCTTTCCCCTTTCTCTCTCTTTTGATCTCACCTTTTCTCTCCCCCTCTCTCTCTAACCCTAATAACGCTGCCTGCTAGTCACTGTTGCTACCTGCCAGTCACCGTCGCCACCGTCTGCCGTTGCCGGCCTATCTGACAATTTGAGGTATGCTTTCTTTCTTTTCTTGGCTAAGAAATTTGGTAGGAGGCCCAGCTGAAAAAGCTTGTTTCAGATTTGACAATCTAAAAAAGGTTTGCCTAATATTGTTTCTGATTTGCAAAGTGAATTCCTGTACTTGTGATGTTTGCATTCCTGTAATTGTTTTAGATTTACAAAGTGAAATCTTGAATAAAATTACCTGTACTTGAATTCCTTCCTGTCAACAATGAGGCTGCTAAAATTCATATGATGATAAAGTCTACTTTTGGCTCATAATATTTGTCACTTTACTATATGGTACGTTGGAATTTATGTGTCATTAACTGGCCAAAACAGCAGACTATTTTGTCATATTAGTAAAGTTCGTGTAGGACTTTGACAAAAAATACTATAAAAAGAAAATAATTAATGAAGGATATTAAAGTTGTTGAATTGTAAAGAAAATAATGGAGTACTGAAGTAGTCTACAGGCTATGATTCTCTTCTTTATGAAAAGTCAAGAATAAGTCCTGAATCATGACGTTCATTAATATTCCAAAAAGATTAGTTAGTAAAGGATGGAAAAAGTAAATAAATGATAATTAATTTTAAATTTTCTTAGATTAAATTGTGCTAGTAGCTAGAATAATTAAGAAACCTAGTGGTTCTCTAAAAAAACCTAGTGATTTGTATTTATTAGCAAAAAATGAATTATTAAGCATTGATGAGTTTGTGTTATTTGTGTAGATGGAATCTCGTAGTTGGATGTATATTAGGACAAATGACGGCAGAGGGGGGATGAGGCAAGAATTTGTAGATGGTGTCGATGCTTTTGTTGACTATGCAATGACACTTGAAACTTTTCTAAGTCATGGCTTGGTTAGGTGCCCTTGTGTAAAATGTAAATGTAGTAATTATGAGACACCAGAGATTGTTAGGCTTCATCTCTATAAAGACGGCTTTGAAAAAGATTATGCAGTGTGGACTAGTCATGGAGAAACGGATAGTAGTTTTGGTAGATTTCAAGACTTTGTTGTTGGTGAAAGTAGTAGGGTGATGGAACGTAATGTCCAAAATTCTAGAATGCACGACATGGTTCAAGATGCTTATGGGATGCATTCCAATTTTGAATCCGATAACCATGATGAAGAAGCTCCAAATGAAGAAGCTAGTCATTTTTTTGAACAATTGAAAAATGCTAGTCGGCCTTTATATGACGGGAGTCCCCACTCTCAATTATCTATTGTTGTTAGATTATTATGCATCAAAGCAGATTGGAATGTTCCTCAAGGTGCAATGGATGCTGTGATTGGCCTTATACATGAATTAGTTGACCCGAATTTAGAGATACCTGAAAATTACTATAAGGCAAAAAGATTAGTGTCTAAGTTAGGACTCTCGTCGATGAGAATTGATTGTTGTGAAAATGGATGCATGTTATTCTATAAGGATGACGAAGGTCTAGAATCTTGTAAGTTTTGTGGCAGAGCTCGTTTTAAGCGGACTCGTAGCAGGAAGAGGGTTGCCGTTAAAGCGATGCATTACTTACCTTTTACACCAAGGTTAAAGAGGTTGCACGCATCAAATAGCTCCGCTCCTCGTATGAGATGGCACAATGAAAATAGAAGGTCACCTGGTGTTATGTTCCATCCATCAGGCGGAGAGGTTTGGAAGCATTTTGACACAACATATCCAGACTTTGCGGCTGAACCACGGAACATTAAGTTGGGTTTATGTTCAGATGGATTCACTCCACATTCTATTTCTACTGCACCATATTCTTGCTGGCCTGTTTTCTTAACACCATATAATCTTCCACCTGAGTTGTGTGTGACTAGTCCATATATATTCCTTAATTGCATCATTCCTGGCCCACGTAATCCGAAGGTTTTGATTGATGTATACTTGCAACCTTTGATTGATGAGTTGAAAATGTTGTGGGTTGAAGGGGTTGAGACGTTTGTTGTTTCTCTTAAGGAGAATTTTAATTTGCGGGCCGCTTTAATGTAGAGTATTAATGATTTTCCTACCTACGGGATGTTGTCTGGGTGGATGACTGCTGGAAAGTTAGCCTGTCCTTACTGCATGGAGAATACTAAATCGTTCAATTTAAAGCATGACAAAAAATATTTCATAGTTTGATTGTCACTGTCAGTTCTTGCCAATGGATCACGAGTTTAGGAGTATGAAAAATTCATTTAGGAAGAACACCATTGAACGAAACTATCCACCTCCAAGACTTTCAGGAGAGGAAATTTGGGAGAGGGTTGAGTATTTTTCGAAAGTTACTGAAGAACCACCGTACAAGTTAGATGGGTATGAGCTTGCACATAACTGGACCAAGTATAGCATATTTTGGGAGTTACCATATTGGAAGGATAATCTTCTCCGGCATAATCTTGATGTCATGCATATTGAAAAAAATTACTTTGATAATTTGTTCAACACAGTGATGGATGTCAAAGGCAAGACAAAAGATAATCCAAAGGCTAGATTGGACTTACAAGAATATTGTAGGCGTAAAGAGTTATGGTTGCAGGACAAACGAAACGGGGTCTTCAAGCCTAAGGCTAGTTATTCATTCACAATGGATCAGAAGCGAAAGATTTGTGAATGGGTTGAGAACTTGAAGATGCCTGATGGGTATGCATCAAATTTGGAAAAACGTGTTGATATGGTGCAAGGAAAGATATATGGGATGAAAAGCCATGATTGTCATGTTTTCATGGAAACTTCACTCCCCATTGCATTTAGTGGCTTGCCTACCCGAATCTGGAAGCCTATGACAGAAATTAGTTTCTTCTTCAAAGACTTGTGTTCCAGCACGTTGAGGGTAGACAACCTGGATAGGATGCATCTGAATATTCCTGTAATAACAAGTAAGTTGGAAAAAATTCTTCCACCGGGGTTCTTCGATGTGATGGAACATCTTCCAGTTCACCTTGCGGAGGAAGCCCGACTCGGAGGCCCAGTTCATTGTCGTTGGATATATCCCTTCAAGAGGTAATAGGTGTAAATTTTTATTTATTTCTCTCTACCAATTTATTTTAAAAAATTCACGCTTAACATAATATTATGCAGAACTATTGGCAAGTCTAAACGGGGTATCAAGCAGAAACATAGAGTTGAAGGCTCAATTTGCGAAGCCTATCTTGCTAGCAAAACAACTCATTTATGTTCTTACTACAAAACAAACCCAACCGACATTTTGAAGGAGCTAATAATGATGCTTTAGCGAAGCAGATATCAATCTTCAATCGGCCGGGTTCGGGTTCAAAAAAATGTACAAGAGAATTTAATGATATGCAGTCTAAATCTGCATCGATACATGTCTTGCTGAATTGCCCGGAAGTTCAACGATATTATGAGTAATTTGTTATTATTTTGCACTAAATATCCAAGTACAAGGCATATCAACTAACTCAAACTCCATTTTGTCGGACAGTTAATTTGTGCATTTAAATGGCGTTGAAAAAGTGTACGACCAGTTTGGGAAGTGGTTTAACGATTATGTAAATGTTACAACCTTTTCACAAGGCTAACATAATTTAAAAAGTGCACATTATATTAGTGCTAACTTACTATTCTTAAATAGGTTTACAGTACAAAATATGATTACCATGACCAACTTTTAAAGGACATATCTTGGGGACCCGATATGGTCTATTCTATGGACAAATATGTTGTAAATGGTTTCAAATTTAATACCGAAGAACTATCTAAGCATATGAAAACTAACAACAGCGGGGTTTGGGTTAAAGGTGGGGATGGAAACCAAGCGGCGGTCAATTATTATGGTGTAATTAAGGAGATCCTAGAACTGGAGTATTCTGGTGGTGGAAAAAAAAGAATTGTACTTTTTCGGTGCAAGTGGTTTGATCCAACCCCAAATAGAGGTACAAGGGTACTCAAGCAGTATAACATCATAGAAGTAAACAACACGAGGGAGTATGCGTCTTATGATCCTTTCATTGTAGCACAAAATGTTAGACAGGTGTACTATGCTCCTTATCCCTTGCATCCAGATAAGTCTGCTTGGTGGGTGGTAATTAAAGTCAAGCTTGTGGGTAGAGTGGAAGTGGAGAATGTGTTGCCTGTTGCGTTCCAGGATGACGATCTATTAATTGTTCACCAAACAATTGACAATGAGTTAGAAGATGATTTAGAGCATGCATAACACATATTGGAAGAAATAAATACAAAAGAAATTAATGCAAAGGTGAATGAATGTAATAATGAAAACAAAACAACTGATGAGGAAGAACGGTCAGAAGAGGGAGATGGGGATGGGGATGAGGATTAACAGCAATTAGTAAGTTTTTTGTTTTATACTTACATATTTTCTTTACATGTTTGAAATTAGTAGCTGATTGTTTACTTCCTTTTATGAAATTACATTTTTGTATGTCTTTACTATTCCTCCTCAACCTTTTAAAAACATCCTTATGTTGATTGTTTCTCTTTGGTTTCCTTTCAGATACCTCAACGAAGACATTCTTCGAGCCGTTTCGACATTTAAGAGATCTGAGGTATAAATATGACTCTTGCTTTTTCAACAGTATTTTGTTTGTATAATGTTTGATTATAGATTTCTGGTATGTTGTGTTTCTTGTTTAGCAGATGTTCTAATCCCAACCTTGAATTTTTCTTTTTGATAAAGTCCAATTTGAATATTGTTGGACTTAACATGGTTTTACAAAATATATTTGGGTGCCTGTACTGGGTTTCAGTTGGATTAATGTGAACAAATTATGGTAATGAATATGTGTCTTATCTTATGATATATTGTTGTTTATACCTATTTAGAGTGAAACTATGTCTTAGTTTGTAATGCAGAAGTTAAAGTCCAACTGCTTTTTTTTTCTAGACTGCTTTATTATGCTTTTATCGTATTTTGCTATGACTTTTTATAATGCTTTGATTTGCTTGGGGGTAGGAGTAAGGTCTGGGTACACTCTATCCTCCCCAGACCCTCACTTTGTGGGATTTCACTCGGTATGTTGTTGTTGTGGGTGTGAGAGTTGGCATATGCTTATTCTTTTTAATAGTACTGGTTATGTTCTTTGATTTTTCCATTTTTTTTTGTTTTGACAGTTGGAATCTTTAGTGTGGTTTTTGTTGTAATTGTGATTAATTATGAATCTTGGAGCTCAAATTTCCCGGGGTAGCTCGTGTTTGTGGGAGTTGGCAGCCTTGATTATTATTTTTAATGCTACTGATTATATTTATTTTGATATTTCTAATTGTTTTTGCTTTGAAATTTGGAATCCTTAGTGTGGTTTTTGTTGTAATTGTGATTAATGATGATTCTTGGAGCTTAATTTTCCCGGGGAAGCTCGTGTTTGTGGGAGTTGGCAGCCTTGATTATTCTTTTTTAATGCTACTGGTTATATTGTTCCTTAATTTTTCTAAATGTTTTTTCTTTGAAAGTTGGAATCTTTAGTAGGTTTTTGTTGTTTTTGTGATTAATGATGATTCTTGGAGCTCCGTTTTCCTGGGGAAGCTTGTTGGTTGTGAGAGTTGGCAGATACTGGTTGTATTGTTCTTTGGTTTTCAGCGTTTATTTTTTCCTTTGAAAGTTAGAATCTTTAGTGGGTTTTATGTGTTTACGTGGCTAATGAACCTGTGAATACTTTGGGTGTGAGAATTGACAGCCATAACTTTTCTTTGATTATTCTTTTTAATTCTACTGTTTATACTATTCTTTGATTTTCCAGTTGTTTTTGCTATGAAAGTTAGAATCTTTAGTGGTTTTTTTTTTTTTTTTTTTTTTTGTCTTTGTGACTAATGATGAAATTTGGATCTTAGTTTTCCTGGGAAAGCTGTGGGTGTGAAAGTTGGAGGCGCTGCACCTGCTGAAGCTGCTCCAGCTAAGGTAATTAATTTTCATGTTGAAGTTTGTAATTTCAAAGTGTTGGCCACTTTTTTTTTTTTGTTGCTTATACCATGTAGATGAGATCTTTAATAGGTGGTTGATCTGATAAGATGTTTGCAGTTACTTTTATCCTAAGGATTTTGGTTGTCACTATTTTGTATTGGAGAGATTGGTTTCATAATAATAATTAGATGTCAAGATACAAAATATGCTTCTATTACTCTCTAGGGATGTTTGTTATATTTGAGGGGGAATTCAGTTTGTGCTATTAAAATGTTTTTTTTGAATGTGTATATGGTTATTTTCTTCCCAAACCTCACTAGCCTCCCTGCAGTTTTTGTAAAAATGCAGACTGCATATCTGATTCTCTTGTACAGCTGCATAACTTGCTTGTATGATGTTTAAAACTGCTCCTATTCTCAATTTTAGGCCCCTCACTAGTTTCTATTGCTACTGATAAGTTGCCTTGAGTCTTTGACATTACTAGTTGTTGTTCTTGTCAATTGGCTTTAAGATCATGTTGCATATTTACACTAGTTGCTGCTACTTTTTCTCTAGCAGGCTGATACTTGTGTATAGGGTGCATGTTAACACTAGAAATGGGGGTAATGTGCTGCTTATCCATAAGCAATGCAACCTGGAGATTACCTTTTCCAGTAGCAATTTTGCTTTCATTTTGTTTATGAGCCTTAGTGTTTAGTGTTACCTCATCTGATTTCTTGCTACTGTTTTTATCAGCAGTAACTGCAGCAGGTTCATTATGAGCCTTTGATTAGAAGCATTTGCATGCTTCTTTGCATTACTCATGCTTTTCTGTATTTTACAACTGGTTTACTCAGCTGATGCTTTTCAACTTGCCTTTCTGTGTAAACTATTTTCACTGAAGACTTCTCCATACCCTTATCCACCTCTTCTCTGATTTCTTTTATGTTACTAGATGAAACTTGCATATCATTAGTGCCAGTTTCACCAACAATGTGCACCAGTTCCTGAATTCCTCCAACTATACCAATTCCTTCTTGACCTTGTACTACATGCAGTACTACCTGTTCCTTGTTTTCCAAGACTATATGATCAACAACTCTAACAAACATGTTGTTAACTTCTTGTGAGGAGGAAATTGAATCAAAAGATTGCCTCTGCCCAACTTCATTATCACCTGCCAGTTCACCTTCTTCCAAATCCTCTTCTAGCTGATCACTCCACATTTTCCTTTCACCACTAATGCCATCAGTAGCAAAAGTAGTTGAAGGAATAGTTTGGCAAGCTTGATTTTGAGTAACCTTCTCCACCACTAGATTAAAGGAAGATTCTACCAACTGGTTAGTTTTAGTAGGTGATATACTCTTTTTACCCGGAGTATACACTGGGGCATTCACACTTAAAGGCTTATCAACACTTTTAGATATCTAATCAACAGTGTACCAGCTGATGCCACCTTATCGGAGAAAACAGTTTTTGATCATTAAGTGACCAAAAAACTGCTTCTGAGCAGTGTATTTTTAGCAAAACTGCATTGCTAAAAACAACAGAAACTGAAGCTTAAACGCTACAAAAATTTTGCAGGTAAAAAATGCTAGAAACTGCAGTTTAAAATGTGAAAGAAGCAGCTAAAAACAACAGAAACTGTATTTAAATAACTGCAGAAACTGAAGCTTAAACGAACAAATTTAGTGATGCAGAAAACCAGTACCAGTGCATTTTTTCATTTGTTGCATAGTATGGCATATCATATGTACTATGTAGTTCGTTGATTTTAGTTAAATAGGTGAGTTATTTAAACAAATTTTGAAGTTGTCCCTTTTCTATTAATTTATATTTGCGATACTTACATATATTATTGTATAGATGGAAGGTGAAAAGAGGGGTAAGAAAACAAAGAAGGCTAGGGAGACGGAGGTTGCCAGGAGACCACCAGAAAACCTTGTGATTAGAGATAGCAGCCCGTCACCACGTCTCCCACCACGCGGCGCTTCATTTCCTTATGATTCCCTCATGAACGGCATTGCATATAGTCTTACACATCCATACAGCTTTGGTCGGCCCTATATGTCTCCACGTTAGGGCTTTACTGAGGCGCCTCCCCAGAGCCCCTCGATGATGTCCACACCAGGTTATGCTACCCCACAGGGCTTCACTCGGTATTACTCCCGAATCTCAATGGGCTGCGTGTAGTGGTACTCGACGGCGACTCCCAACCCGACTGTATCACATCATTCTTCATCATCTACTGAACAATACGTGATTACGGGTCCTGACCTTCGAGAAAGTAGTTCTGCGCCTCACACTCCTACCCCGAATGATTTACCTAGAAGTGTAAGGGCTTCACAACTGGAATCTTATGACTCATCAGGGTGATCATCATCGAGCCTGCGGGATACGGGTATGAGTTATCCTTCTGCGAGGTTTTCTTTGTTTATGTTTTTGTTTATTCTCTAAGTGTTTAATTTTATATTTTTGGTAGCTGGTTACCAGACAAAGCTTCAAGACTCCTTACAGATGAGATAGAAAAATTATTTATACCAAGTCAATTTAGTATAGTTATGAAAGTATTGACGGCCTAAGTCTTGCCTAAAGTGAATGGCAATTTTAAGTTTAACAAACAAGGCGACAAGTAAATAAATATATCAACCCGTCATTCCAAAAATAACGTTTCCACTATACGATGAGTTTATGTTTTGTAAAGTTATAAAAAAAATACGGAAAGTAAATACAAACAGTGATTCGATGAAGTCTTCGAGTTCCTTCCGAGTGTCGTCTTCGGATGTATCTCCGGATACCTGTATAAACACTTAATAAAAGTGTTAGTAAGATAATAAATAACTATATAATGAATTAAAGAAATGATAAATAAACTTAAAACAAAAACCCGTCTTTTGTACATGGGAGGCCTTGGAAATCGACGGAAATTTCTTCATCGGCCATTTGGGATAGTATTTGCCCAAATTGGTTTAGTAAAATAATAAAAAGGGGTGAAAGTGTCAATAACAATTTCATAGCCGAGAAAGGTTTAAACACAATACCAATGCCTACCCGCTGGAGTAGCATTTCTCAAACATTATTTAGTAAACAAGATGTAAAAATTAGTCCAAAGAGCATTAAAGGGGTAATATGTAAAAAATAGTACAAAAACGTCAATAGGTGCAACAAACAATTAACCAAAACAGAGCAATAGCTACTATGGCCGAAGTAGCCTGTTAGAGATAACCAAAATGGCGCGAAAAAAAAACAGTCCGAAAACAACGTTAACCAGCAGATCAAGCACTGTACAAGAACACATATAACAATGGCATAAAAATAGTGAAATGTGGGTAAAAAAAAAATGAACAGCCAAGCGACAATAGTCAAACAATGAAGGTCGTTGGTTTGTGTTCAACGGCGTTGAACCTTTTCCCACCAGATCTGGTTTTTTTTAGGGGTGTTTTCGTGATGGGATAACAGTGGGGAGAAGAGGGGAGAAGGGGCGTTGGTATTGTCGTTGTGGCGGTGGAGCACGGTGGTGGCTGGTGGAGATGGAGAATGGAGAAGGATGGTTTCGGGGTGGAGGCTAGTGGCGCATAGGCTGTACAGTGGTACTGGGTAGGTGAGGACGGAGGAAAAGAGCTATTTTTATGGTGGTGGGTGGTAAAGGCGGTGGCAGTGAGGATGGTGGTCGAAAGGGAAAAATGGGGAAGGGTGGCGTGGTGGTGGCGTTAATGGCCAGAGAGGGGGATGACGTGGTGGGAGAAGATGGGGACGAAGTGGTGGAGGTGTGGAAGCTTGTCGGCGTGTGGGGGTGATTTGGTGCATCGAGCTCCGGCGTGGTGGCGACGGCTGTTGGAAGTGGAGGGAGGGAAAAGAAATGTTTGGGTATAAAGGAAAAAAAAAATCTGAAATGTGAAGTGTTGTGTGTGCGTGTAAATGAAGATGAGTTCATGAAAAAAAAATAACCCCCTATATTCCTTTATAATACAAACTAAACCCTTCTATTATCCAAAAAATATAAAGCCATACCCCTTTGTCCCCTCAATGCTTATTTTAATCCTTGGGTTATTGTCCAATGGGGATTTCACCCTTTTAACCAATGTACAAAAATTTATTAATCAATGGATCAAGAACCCAACCCATCGCCTCAAATGTCAACTTTTAAAAAGGTGACGGGACCTTGACTTGATCGAATTTTTACTCTGCGTTTAAAAATTACTTGCTCCGATTTTCTCTGCACTGTCGGACTGTACTAAAATATAGTTAATCAATAGATGTATAAATAATAACGTAAGTATAAAATTTAAATATTAATATGTAAGATATGAAAAATGTATTGCTATAAAATTAAGAAACAATTATTAATTGCACAAAAATAGTAGTATTACGCTGTACATGTGCAAAATAATGATTCTTGGAAAATGACAATAAATTGATAAAATTCCTAAAATAAGGATAATCATTAATAAATTGTTGAAAAATGTAAAAATGTGTAAAAAATGTATTTCGCGCTCTTTACGAATCAGGGCCCCCCAAAACGTTAATTTTAAGCACGTCGAGCCAAAATTAGGTGTCAACAGCTTGTCCCTCTTCGACCGGAGATGATGAAAGAGTTTTCAGACGTAGACGTTGACGTGTAGCCTATTTTGGCTCGACAAAGAATTGCTAAAAGAATATGTACGGAGAAAGAAGCCAGACGTTGATAGAGCTTTGAAAATACTCTCAGTCTGTTGGCAGGGTTGTGATAAAAAAGAAGAATGATAAAAAGGGAAGGATTGTTCAGGGCCGAAAAAAATTCACGTACCCACGTCATCGCTTCCAAAATTGCCCTAGTGTCGAGCTACGAGACGCTGGGAGGGTGAAAGATTGTATATTTGCTAGGGAAAGAATAATTCTCAACCCGATGTGACCGAACTTTACATAGAGCTTCCTACATATCTCGCCAATCACGAGAATCAGGTCAATGTAGTTCGAAAAATTATAACTAATGAATGTCGTGGCAAATTTTGATCGTCCGATCAAAATTTGCCTAGTGTTGTTGGAGTGGTCCTAGCCGGTGTGGGACGAAAAACGGTCGAGCTCGAATTCAAGCTACCTACATATCCCTGAAATGGGAGTCAGACCGATTGTAGTTCGGGAAAACTTGTTGGGGAGGAGAATCATTCATTGCTAGAGGGGCGACCGAACTCAAAGCCATGAACTGAAATGGACTACAAAGTTGTATGTCGGGACCCTGATGAAAAGATCGGGTTGTGTACCGAAGCTTTGAATGGGGAGGAGTCCTGGATTGTGTGTGAGGACCTTGATGCATACACCGGTTTGTGTGTCGGGGCCTTGAAATGAAATGAAATCTCGTGTTATGTGTCGAGATCCTGATACATACTCTGCTTTGTGTGCCAGAGCTTTATAATGGAATACCCGCATTAGAAGGTGGGCGCCTGGAGTGAAATTGAAATACCCGTATTTGAAGGTGGGTGCCTGACTGAAAGTAAAATACCCGCATTAGAAGGTGGGCGCCTTACTGAAATTAAAATACCTGCATTAGAAGGTGGGCGCCTGACTGAAATTAAAATACCCGCATTATGAGGTGGGCGCCTGGACTGAAATTTAAAATACCTGCGTTAGAAGGTGGGCGCCTGAACTGAAATTTAAAATACCCGCTTTAGAAGGTGGGCGCCTAGACTGAAATTAAAATACCCGCATTAGAAGGTGGGTGCTTGACTAAAATTAAAATACCCGCATTAGAAGGTAGGCGCCTGACTGAAATTAAAATACCCGTATTAGAAGGTAGGTGCCTGACTGAAATTAAAATACCCGCATTATGAGGTGGGCGCCTGGACTGAAATTTAAAATACCCGCATTAGAAGGTGGGCGCCTGTACTGAAATTTAAAATACCCGTATTAGAAAGAGGGCGCCTAGACTGTACCCGCATTAGAAGGTGGACGCCTTGACTGAAATTAAAATACCTGCATTAGAAGGTGGGCGCCTTGACTGAAATTAAAATACCCGCATTAGAAGGTGGGTGCCTGATTGAAATTTAAAATACCCGCATTAGAAGGTGGGTGCCTGACCGAAATTAAAATACCCGCATTAGAAGGTGGGCGCCTGCCTGAATTTAAAATACCCGCATTAGAAGGTGGGCGCCTGACTGAAATTAAAATATCCGCATTAGAAGGTGGGCGCCTGACTGAAATTAAAATAACCGCATTAGAAGGTGAGCGCCTGACTGAATTTAAAATACCCGCATTAGAAGGTGGGTGCCTGACTGAAATTAAGATACCCGCATTAGAAAGTGGGCGCTTATAAAAATGTACTTGAATTGAAATACCCGTATTAGAAGGTGAGCGCCTATAATTTTTTTTTGATGCATTTTTTGTTGTTTTTGTTGTAAAGAATATTGGAAAATGAAGAAATGAAGAGAATCGTGTCTTGACTTCAGTTGGCACCAACAATTAGTTTTGTGCATAAGAATTCCATCAATTTCTTCCCAGCTAACCGAGATTGACTTCAGGATAATTCCTACAGCTTCAAGTGGTACCTCAGACATACCTAAGTATCGACAAGATTTGTTCGTCTTGCTTCAAGCAGAGGTTTTGAACTATACCTATCCTCATGTGTCAAATGCCCTCACTAGAAAGAAAGTCCCTTTTTCACACATATTCAGTATGTTTTTAACTTTGGGACGTTTAGAGAAGTACACTCATACTTAGAAAGATGTTCAATGCATGCAATTGTGATACCATAGGCTTGGCCGTCATGTAAGTATCCACTAGTGTGAGAACCCTTGGCATAAGATCACGTAGGGCTTGTTACGGGTTTGTAATGTAGGCTTGCAAAAAAGGTAAGATATCATTTGGGTAAGGAGTGAATAATCCTTCCCTGAGCGTTGCACTATGGTTGTGCTTTGTATTTGTGTGCTTTGATTCTGATCTGCTTCGTTTTGTTGTCCCTTTCTTTTGTACTTGTGCGACTTCTTTTGCATGTTGGAGCTTTTTATTTTTTTTGGAGTTCGGTTTGTATGCCGAGACTCTTTGGGGATTAAGAGAATGAACATGGGTTGTATGCCCAAAGTCCTTATGTTAATTCCGGGTTGTATGCCGGAGTGTGAAAAAATAAAGAGGAATAACAGGTTGTATATCCGAGATCCTGAATGATGACTGATATTTTTTTTTTTTGGCTCCTTCTTGCTTTGGAGGTCGTTGTTCGTCTTTGTTTTTATGGGACTTTTGTATCTTTTGTCATTGGAAACTTCAGCTTGGATCTTTATCCGCGATTGTACATTTCTAGTACGCTAGCTCAGGGAGGTTGGGCCAAGAGAGGGATAGTGCATGTAAGCACTCAGAAATGGTATAGGCTTATGATGTGGTTGTCAAAGAAAAGGCTTTAGGCTCAAAGGGGGAATGCTAGGGATAATGTCATTTGGTAGGCTAGAAAGGCTCAAACGGGTCAAAGAAGGCCTATGATCCTTTCCTATACCGAGTGTTACTCATAATTTCGCCTCAACAGACATTTAGGCCAAGTTATAGATCACAATGCAATGCAATTGAACGTTGTCTAAAGCTCACCACACAATGCACATGAAATAATGAGGTTGGTTTTGTTCTTGTCTTACAAGCATGCAAGAGAATTTTTCAAGTGTCACTTAAGGTGTGAATGAGAGGTACCAAAAGAATCTATGGTTTACCACGAAGTCAGTCCTCTCCATCATATCGATTGTCACTTATTTCTTTCTTATGCACATTCCTAACTGTGTTGGTACCAACCAAGTCAAAGATATGAATCTAAAAAATATTTTTTTTGTATTTTTTGAATAAGGGGTACCGAACCCAAGAAGGGTTGCCTACGTATCTCATCATTGATGAGAATCAGGTGCGCGTAGTTCTTTCAGATAGGATAGAAAGAAATAAAATATTTTGTGATTTTTCAAAATAAAGGTTTTTTTTTTTGAATAATGAATACCGAACCCAAAAGGGCTGCCTACGTATCTCATCAAAGAAGAGAATCAGGTGTGCGTAGTTCTTGCATATAGGTAGGAAGAATTTTTTTTTTTTTTTTGTGATTTTCCAAATAATGGATTTTTTTTCTGTTTGAATAATGAATACCGAACCCCAAAGGGCTGCCTACGTATCTCATCAAATAAGAGAATCAGGTGTGCGTAGCTCTTGCAGGGAGGTAAGAATAAAGAAAATATTTTTGTGATTTTCCAAATAAGGTTTTTTTTTTTTTGAATAATGAATACCGAACCCAAAAGGGCTGCTTACGTATCTCATCAAAGAAGAGAATCAGGTGTGCGTAGTTCTTGCAGATAAGATATAGGAAGAGGTGTCGATTGAAGGTGGAGTTTTGCAAGTACTCCGACAGATGGCAGAAGGGTGTGTCCATCGTAGGCACGGGCCTTCGAAATTATCCAGGAAGGGACCAATCATAGGCTCAGAGCTTGGACAGTACTATGGTAGGCGGTCAGAAAAAATGAGTCGATCGCAGCTAGAGCATAGAAAATAGTCTAACAGGCAGCCGAGAAGAAGGAGGTCAACTGTAGATGGAGCCTTGACATTACTCCAGTACGTTGACAAGATCGTGATGGAGGAAAAGGTTGGACGTGGGCAGAGTTTTGACAATACTCTGCATCCATTGGCATCGTCGGCGGAGGTTTAAAATAATCCGCGTCCGCTGGCAAGGTGATAAGAGGGGATGCCGACCTTTACGGAGTTTCTAAAAATACTCCGCGCTCATCGGTAAGATTGCAATGATTGGGTACCAAACTGTTTGCGGAGCTTTAACTCTTTGTCAGTCGGCACGATTATTGTATAGTTGAAGGGGGGAGAATTTACATGTGTTGAACCCTTGGGGTTGAAAAATAAACACCGACAAGCCAAAGTTCCATGGCCTGCTATGCTTGGGAGAAGAAGAAAAGATTATGTCCCAAAATTTGGGATCAAAGCCGGGTGATTGTTGGGGGAAGGCTGGTATTGTCGCTGTTGGGTTTTGGATTTCAAGGGGTTGATTGACAATCTTAAAAGTCTTTTTGGAGAGCGTCTTTGAACTGCTCCAAAATAATTGTCCCAGTTTTTTATTCCGGTGAATTATTTGGAAACAGTGGGGAGACCGAACCCTTATGTAGGGTTGCCTACGTATCTTGCCAAGACAAGAATCAAGTCAGACGTAGTTCGGGCAGATACGGTGTTGTATGTAATTTGTATGGTTTCTATAAATTGGTGGTTGTATTGAAAAGAAGTGAGGTTATGTACAAGAGTTTGCATCTGGAAAGTGTGTTCCAGAGAGAGGAAGAATGTACAAGGCTGTTTTGTATTAAAAAAATGGTAAAGTCAAAATGATGGTAGCAAAGGCCAAAAATGGGTATGAAAATTAACGTGGCTATGAGGGTGGTCGTAAAGACCAAAAAATGGGTGTGAGGGTTGGACAGGTTCGAAGCTCAACACAAGTCAACCAAAATTGTCTGATAAAGCAGACGAGGCGGAAGAAGGTATGTCTAGTATATATGTACAACTAAAGAATGTCTAATAAATACAGTATGTGAAACAAATAAAGAATATGTACTATGTAAAGAGCATGTAGCAAATAAGAATGTGTGACAAATAAAGAATGAAATTAATCCGGCTAGAGCAGTGATCAAAATTATACATACAACGGCCTAAGAATTCTAAGAGTAGATTCACCTAAGCTGATAAAGAATATTTGGGCAACTGCGAGATGGCAAGTTGTAAGACTAGCCCACCAATCTCTGAAACTAAGGAGTTTGAAGAAGGTTCGGAGGAGCGCAAAGCACAACTCGCATGCACAATGTGTGTATGTGTATGGTCAAAGACTCAATTGAAAGTGCGAGGACAGTATAACGAAAGCAGTAACATGTAATGTCTTCAAACAAATAAGGAACACGAGTTTTTCTTTGCTCGCGTCCTTTCAAAGATAATATTGTAGCAGTTCATGATATATATTACAAGTAATAATAATAAAAACAGATAAATAATCACATATCCCTCAAGTTCTCACTGAAACTATGTCTGTTAAGGTCAAAACCTAGGTAATCCCCAGCGGAGTCGCCATTCTGTTACGCCCTATTTTGAACGGGTCCAATATAGTTTGCAACTTCACAGTTCTTCTAACTGGTTTTAAAAGGGTTAGAGTCGCCACCTAATTTTTAAGGAAAAATAGGAAACCTATATGTATTTGTGTGTGTACTCCATTCTAGTCCACGAAACCTATGACATTCTAGATAAGGGATTTATTTACCCCGAAAGGAAGGTATTAAGCATCCCTCAGAGCCTGCCCGAAGACAGTCCTTAGACTTAGTTTAACTGAACACTAGACGGGGATTATCTATCTGTTTGTCGTTAGTATTACATGTTTTCAAAATGTTATGACTTCATGAAAAGCTACACTAGGTGATAATATACTAAGTATATGCAGTGTATAAAAATGTATTTATATCAAGTATCAAGTATTCATAGAGAATGTATAGTAAAAAAAAAAATATAAAAGAGTATAAAGAGAATTTATACCTCGTAAGTATAAAAGTATATCTGTTAGTACAAAGAGTGTATATATATGTTAGTGTAAAGAATGTATAACTATGTTAATAATATAAAAAAAAATGTAAGACTATGTAAAAAATAAATATATCAAGGATATAAAGAATGTGCGTCTATGTAAGAATGTATGGATATTAAATAAATAAAGAATGTATTTTCAAGAATAAAAGAGTGTATATCAAACATAAAATGTCTAAAGAATTGTATAACTTGGTATATTAGTCTATAAAGAATGTAAAAATAATCTATGAATATTCATTGGTGTAAAGAGTTTATATAGAAAAATTATTCAGAAAAGTAAAGTTTATTTGACTTGTTTCTACCGTTTAGTTAAAAAGAGTGTTTGTTTAATGAATATCCTATCAAAAGAATAAGGAAACAAAATAATTGTAAAAAGTATTGGTAAAAAATAAGTATAAGGGATTGTGGATAAAAAATGAGTGAAAATGTGTAATGCCTCTAAAGAATAAAAGATTTGTGAATAGAAGACTTAATATTTGCCTAGCGTCAAAATGTGAATTTAACTTAATTAAAGTATGTATTAGTTTACACGAAACAATATAAAATGTAAGTTGTATTAAGAGTGTATAAATAATATAAAATAAATGATGGACTAGTATTTTTTGCCTAAACGTCAAAAGTGTGAATTTATTTAACAAAGTATTTATACCAAGTCAATTTAGTACAGTTATGAAAGTATTGACGACCTAAGTCTTGCCTAAAGAGAATGACAATTTTATGTTTAACAAACAAGGCGACAAATAAATAAATATATCAACCCGTCATTGCAAAAATAAAGTTTCCACTATACGATGAGTTTATGTTTTGTGCAGTTATAAAAAAATGCGGAAAGTAAATACAAACAGTGATTCGATGAAGTCTTCGAGTTCCTTCCGAGTGTCGTCTTCGGATGTATCTCCGGGTACCTGTATAAACACTTAGTAAAAGTGTTAGTAAGAGAATAAATAACTATCTAATGAATTAAAGAAATGATAAATAAACTTAAAACAAAAACCCATCTTTTGTACATGGGAGGCCTTGGAAATCGACGAAAATTTCTTCATCGGCCATTTGGGGTAGTATTTGCCCAAATCGGTTTAGTAAAATAATAAAAAGGGGTGAAAGTGTCAATAACAATTTCATAGCCGAGAAAGGTTTAAACACAATACCAATGCCTACCCGTCGGAGTAGCATTTCTCAAACATAAAATCAATATTATTTAGTAAACAAGATGTAAAAATCAGTCCAAAGAGCATTAAAGGGGTAATATGTAAAAAACAGTACAAAAACGTCAATAGGTGCAACAAACAATTAACCAAAACAGAGCAGTAGCTACTATGGCCGAAGTAGCCTGTTGGAGATAACCAAAATGGCACGAAAAAAAACAGTCTGAAAACAACGATAACCAGCAGATCAAGAACTGTACAAAAACACATATAACAATGGCATAAAAATAGTGAAATAGGGGTAAAAAAAAACAAACGAACAGCCAAGCGACAATAGTCAAACAATGAAGGTCGTTGGTTTGTGTTACAGCGTTGAACCTTTTCCGACCAGATCTGTTTTTTTTAGGGGTGTTTTCGTGATGGGATAACAGTGGGGAGAAGAGGGGAGAAGGGGCGTTGGTATTGTCGTTGTGGTGGTGGAGCACGGTGGTGGCTGGTGGAGATGGAGAATGCAGAAGGATGGTTTCGGGGTGGAGGCTAGTGGCGCATGGGCTGTACAGTGGTACTGGGTAGGTGAGGACGGAGGAAAAGGGTTGTTTTTATGGTGGTGGGTGGTAAAGGTGGTGGCAGTGAGGGTGCTGGTCGAAAGGGAAAAATGGGGAAGGGCGGCGTGGTGGTGGCGTTAATGGCCAGAGAGAGGGATGACGTGGTGGGAGAAGATGGGGACGAAGTGGTGGAGGTTTGGAAGCTTGTCAGCGTGTGGGGGTGATTTGGTGCATCGCCGGAGCTCGAAGCTCCGGCGTGGTGGCGGCGGCTGTTGGAAGTGGGGGGAGGGAAGAGAAATGTTTGGGTTTAAAGGGAAAAAAAATCTGAAATGTGAAGTGTTGTGTGTGCGCGTAAATGAAGATGAGTTCATGAAAAAAAATAACCCCCTCTATTCCTTTATAATACAAACTAACCGCTTCTATTATCAAAAAAATATAAAGCCATACCCCTTTGTCCCCTCAATGCTTATTTTAATCCTTGGGTTATTGTCCAATTGGGATTTCACCCTTTTAACCAATGTATAAAAATTTATTAATCAATGGATCTAGAACCCAACCCATCACCTCAAATGTCAACTTTTAAAAACGTGACGAGACCTTGACTTGATCGAATTTTTACTCTGCATTTAAAAATTACTTGCTCCGATTTTCTCTGCACTGTCGGACTGTACTAAAATATAGTTAATCAATACATGTATAAATAATAACGTAAGTATAAAATTTAAATATTAATATGTAAGATATGAAAAATGTATTGCTATAAAATTAAGAAACACTTATTAATTGCACAAAAATGGTAGTATTACGCTGTACATGTGAAAAAATAATGATTCTTGGAAAATGACAATAAATTGATAAAATTCCTAAAATAAGGATAATCATCAATAAATTGTTGAAAATGTAAAAACGTGTAAAAAATGTATTTCGCGCTCTTTAACGAATCAGGGCCCCCCAAAACGTTAATTTTAAGCACGTCGAGCCAAACTTAGGCGTCAGCAGCTTGTCCCTCTTCGACCGGAGATGATGAAAGAGTTTTAGGACGAAGACGTTGACGTGTAGCCTATTTTGGCTCGACAAAGAATTGCTAAAAGGATATTTACGGAGAAAGAAGCCAGACGTTGATAAAGCTTTGACAATACTCTCAGTCCGTCGGAAGGGTTGTGATAAAAAGAAGAATGATAAAAAGGGAAGGATTGTTCAGGGCCGGAACAAATTCACGTACCCACGTCATCGCTTCCAAAATTGCCCTAGTGTCGAGCTACGAGACGCTGGGAGGGTGAAAGATTGTATATTTGCTGGGGAAAGAATGATTCTCAACCCGATGTGACCGAACTCTACATAGAACTTCCTACATATCTCGCCAATCAAGAGAATCAGGTCAATGTAGTTCGAAAAATTATAACTAATGAATGTTGTGGCAAATTTTGATCGTCCGATCAAAATTTTGCCTAGTGTTGTTGGAGTGGTCCTAGCTGGTGTGGGACAAAGAACGGTCGTGCTCGAATTCAAGCTACCTACATATCCCTGAAATGGGAGTCAGACCGATTGTAGTTCGGGAAAACTTGTTGGGGAGGAGAATCATTTATTGCTAGAGGGGCGACCGAACTCAAAGCCATGAATTGAAATGGACTACAAAGTTGTATGTCGGGACCCTGATGAAAAGATCGGGTTGTGTACCGAAGCTTTGAATGGGGAGGAGTGCTGGATTGTGTGTGAGGACCTTGATGCATACACCGGTTTGTGTGCCGGGGCCTTGAAATGAAATGAAATCTCATGTTGTGTGTCGAGATCCTGATGCATACTCTGCTTTGTGTGCCATAGCTTTATAATGGAATACCCGCATTAGAAGGTGGGCGCCTGGAGTGAAATTGAAATACCCGTATTTGAAGGTGGGTGCCTGACTGAAAGTAAAATACCCTCATTAGAAGGTGGGCGCCTGACTGAAATTAAAATACCCGCATTAGAAGGTGGGCGCCTGATTGAAATTAAAATACCCGCATTATGAGGTGGGCGCCTGGACTGAAATTTAAAATACCTGCATTAGAAGGTGGGCACCTGAACTGAAATTAAAATACTCGCATTAGAAAGTGGGCGCCTGGACTTAAATTAAAATACCCGCTTTAGAAGGTGGGTGCCTGACTAAAATTAAAACACCCCTTGTTTCACGCCATTTTCTCAAGCAAACAAGCCTTAGGGTTCTCTCTCAAAGATGAGGTAAACCCTAGGCGCCGCCACCCCTTCCCTGCTTCTCTCTCCTCGGTACTATGCTTGAAAATGGCAAAATCTCAAAGGGGACAGGCTTTTTGCAGTCTTTGCAAGGCTGAGAGGGGTAAGGCATTTAATGGTTTACCCCAATTTCATCCTAATCTCACCAAACGCTACTCATGCACGGTATAAACCTCTGTATTTCATTATGTTTTCTTTACTTTTCTCCGAGTTAACGATCAACTCTCCTGAAGCCTTAATGGTTTTTGTTTGTATTGGTTTGAAATCTTGAAATTGGTTATTGTGCGAACCTTACGGAGTAATTTTTGTTGGTTAAATTCTAGCCTTTGATGCTTCATTTGATATAATCCTAGCCCTACAATGTCGAATTATGAGGAGGAAATCCCAAAAATTGGTATTTATCCCACATCGTGAAACCTAAGGCTTATGATTTTGGGGATTCCTATTTAAAGGACCCTATTCTCCGTTATATGGACAAGTTTGAGGATATTGAAATTCCATATACTCATAAAACTTGAAAAATACGTAAGATTTCAAAATATTTGAAATTTTTAAATTTGTTTCTGAGTTTAAATAAAATTTTAAGAGCTTAATTCTCTTGTTTTCTGGGTTTGTGTGTGGCTGAGTACGATTGAGGGACGAAGGAATCATCCAAGTTCATTCTCGATCAAGGCTGTGCCCAGAAAAGGTAATTTTCCATAGTATTTTAGGAAGTCTTCAAACTATTTTCAAAATTCGGATAATGATCAACTTTTTTTGCAAAAATCAAAAACTTGGTTTGAATTGTAGTAAAAAATCGATATAACGCTGCGGCTAAGCATGTGATAAAACAATGGAGTTTTGATTAAGTCTAGATTGGATCAAATGCGAGAAGGGTTTTCAAAGTATTAAGTAACGAGTTTTGGGGCTTTAACCCTAGATGAAAATGATGAAATTTTTGACGGGTTCACTGTAAAATGGAAACAAAGCTGGAAAATGAGTCTGACTTCAAAAAATTGGCATGTTCATATACCAATGGAACTATTTTCTGGGCTTGAAATACTTTGTAGATGGAATACTTGGGCAAATATTGTGAGAGGGAAAACAAATTTTGAACTTGGATGAATTCTAGAAAGTTGGACTAATGATTTCTTTGGGCCTGAAAGGCCATATTGAATTCGGACTGAAATAAAAAATGTTTTGGACCGCAATTGGACCGTAAATTATTTGAATTGGTTGATGACGGTGACGTGAACTTGGATCTGAAAATATCATTGACTTATAGGCTTCAACGATTAAAATGGACCTAATTTTAATGAACTTGTATTGTTTTTTATATATATGTATAAAATGGAGATATACTCCACACACACACACACACACACACACACACACACACACACACACACACACATATATATATATATATATATATATATATATATATATATATATATATATATATATATATATATATATATATACACACACACGTATAATAAAACCCGTAGGTACTAAACCCTTTTTTTTAGGACTAGAATAGTAGTGACTCTACTCTGGAGAAATCTCGAGTGTGTCCTAGTCCGACAAGAAAGTGAGTTGAACACTTATGCGGATTTTCTAAACCAAAAGTCCTTTTTATAAGGGGACTTTTTGCCGAATTTTTCCTTGAAATTATGATATGAATGAAATGACATTTTGAGGAAAACTAAAACACTTTTAAGCAAATAAATATAGTTAATCACACATTGAAACTCGTAGGTCAACCGTATTCCACTGATCTTTAATACTAGGATGCGTAAAATCTTCCCTAGGGGATCACCAGAACCCTTACCTCGAACTTTGGTCCAAAATAGATTTTTTCCTTACTTGAAAAAATCTTTAAACCCGGGTTTCCTTGTTTTCTATAAATAAATTAGGTGGCGACTCTAAAAAATACTAAAATCCAACTAGAGCACCAACAACCTCATAGTAACTTTTATGCCTTAACTTGCATAAACGCAAATCGTAACAGATGGCGACTTTGCTGAGGAATTTCTAGATTCTAACCATAAGGGTTTCAATATAATGTGATTTTAACTGTACTTACTTGCTTATGTGCTTAATTTTCGCAATTATAAACTGTCATTCATTCCATATCACAAACTCTGTCATTCTTGGCAAAAAGCATGATTTCAAAGGGGACACGCAGGATCGCCGTCTTGCCTTCACTAAAAACCCGAAACACCCTTTCTTTGAACATATTGAACGTTAAGTTGGTGTGTGATCTCCCAACAGCCGACAACGGTTCACCCCAAGTAGTCTGCTCGGGTGTAAGGTCAATTTGAAAAACTCACTCTTGTATATGCCTAGGTCAGAACTAAACCAAATTAAAAAATGAAGTAGACTGGGAGGTTTGGATATTTTAGACGTATCCAAACCCGATAGGAAGACTACCCCGTGTCAAGTACGGTCTACGACCCGAAAAAATACCGCTTCTCATATTATATGCTATTTGGAAACATGTAATGTGCCTGTGAATGAAACCATTGCCTAGTGGGGGGGGGGGGGGGGGGGGGGGAAATTAACCTTGACTTCTATTTTGTAGATGTCGATCAACTTGAGTTTTGACATGGTCTTGACTACACCAGAGTTGCTGTGTATTTGGTGGGGCCAAATGTCCCTGAAGGAGAAAAAAGGGATTTCATGTCACTTAGGACATTCTACATCCATTATGACTATGACGGGTTGCAAAGAATTGATAGAAGTAATTACCGGATTTCGGGACAGAGATAGGATGGTTTTTTTGATTCGGGGATGACATCAAAATGACGCTTACTTTAGAGGAGTTTAGGGATGTGTTGACTAGCGTAGGCTCGGGGTTGAAAAGAAGAAAGAAACCCGATCAAAATACCTTAGTCCCAGAAAAGACAACCTACTCCCAAATTTGCAGAATGCTTTCTTTGAATTATGTCAATTGGGCCCACGGCCCCACCGTACCCTTTAGAGAGCTATATAAAAGGTTTGGAAGCCCAAATGGATTCGTGAAGCATCCCAGGGAATTCAAGACTTATGCCGAATGGACGGCCACCAGACCTTTAGTTTTCGCTGTTTGCTTTCTCGGAACCATGGTTTTTCCCAAAGAGTTTTCCTTAGATATAGACACCCGAGTCATTTAGATCACCCATGCCATCTTCTACGACATAACCCAACAAGAAAAAACCAAATACTTTGACATAACCCCAATCATACTAGCCGATTTGTATCGAGCTTTGAGCCTCTGCTGAAACCATTACAAATACTTTCAAGGTTGTAACTTACTCCTACAGTGGTGAATCCTTAAGTACATGGTCAAAGTTAGGGTGAACAACACTTAATTAAGCTGGCCGAAAAGGATGGTCTTTGGGATTTTTGTCCAAGCATCGGAGAACAAAATAGACAAAGTTGGAGACTCAGCTTTTCCAGATTGAAGGAGAAAAGCATTCAATGGATGTTCTACGACTTCATGTCTAGTGAAGTTGCGGTTAAGGGAAGGAAACTGTCCATTCTTACCGCTTATGGGAATCCGAGGGATTCGCCCTTATGCGTCTGCCAGGGTCTTGAGACAATTTGGGAGGATTCAAGTCGTGCCCCAGATCGGAGGCATGGGAGACTTTATCATTGACTATGACATCGATAGGCCATCGAGGGATTTGGATTGCATACGAGAATGGAAGGTTCACATGATTTGGGGTCCCTGTCACAACCCAACCGGAGGGCCATGAGGGGTACCCAGTGCTAATCCACCCGGGCACCTCTTATCATACATTCACATTTACATCTAGGTGAGCCACATAGCTAAATCATACTTTCTATCCATCATTCATACTATTCCTATTTGGCAACAATACATTTATATCACCATCAATAACTATGCCCATATCAATTTACATAAGCCGACGAGGCTAACAAAATGATATTCAAAATAGAAGCCGACAAGGCCAAATACGTCTAATCATATACACATCTCTATGAGCCTCTAAGGAGAGTATATCACAACATATAGGCGGGACAGGACCCCGTCATGCCCATAAGTATGTACATAAAAGAATAGATACCAAAAGCTGTAGTTCTGAATGAAATGGAGCTCCACTACGTAGTCCCTGAGTAATAAAGCTATGGATCAAGCCTGTCTCCCTGGCCACCTGCGGGCATGATACAGCGTCCACAAACAAAAGGACGTCAGTACGAAGAATGTACTGAGTATGTAAATCATAAGCAACATCATTATAGAAGCATAAGAGACAACATAAGAATTAGCATAAGATAGGGGTAGTAGAAACCGTCGTCATAAACACTTACTTGCTTTTCATAGGGACCTTCCATTTTTAATGCGTGATAGTGTACATACTTCCATATCTGTATCTGTATACGTACTTATTTACATTGCATAACCATATTCATATTCATATTCATTTACATATTCATTTTCATAGCATACCCGACCATGAAGGATTGGTGTCTCACATAGCCGGCCATGACAGGGCTCGGTGATTATACATACCTGGCCCTACCAAGGCTCAGGGTTATCCGTACCCAACTGTAGTGGTGCACGCGCAATACATATCATACCCGGCCATATAAGCTCGGTGTCACATAATAGTCATACATAGACACATATAGATAAGAGCTCATAAGCATCTTTGAAATCATTACTATCGTCGTTTTATTACATCTATGTTTAGAGGATCACTCATCGTGTAAGGAATTTAGTAGAATCATGAACATAACGAGAATCATGAGCTTTACTAGCTTTGGAGATAGAATCATTTGGAGGACATCATAGGCTCATGAAAAAATAGATATATGGCCAAAGAACCATGCCTTATTGAAAGAAGGGTTAGCCTTACACACCTCTTTGTCTTTTCAACTACCCACGTTCACCGTTGAAGCTTGAATAATCTACATTTAGAAGGATTCGTACCATGGTTAAGCCTTAATGACTCTCTTAAATTCAAACTAGAATAATTCATAGTCTAATGAAAATTGGGCAGCATCTCCCCTATTTTGTCAAATTCCATCATATAACCAAACAACTCCCAACAACCACAATAACATCTACAATACACTCATAGTATCATAATAATGTAATCACATTACATTAGGCTTCCAACACTCATCATTATGTTCAACTTATGCCAACAACTCCATACCCATTTTAGCACATTTTCATATAACATTTCTTCATCACCATTATTACCTTCCATAATATGATTATATCCATATCATACTAAGAACGATGACTCAATATAGATTACTACTTATAAACATCATGAAAGCCACATTTAAACTTCATTTTCTATTTCCTTCTTCTACCCGAGTCTATCACCCTCTCCATAGTCAAAATAACATGAAATGATCATAAAACTTACCTTAGATAGTAGGGGATTAACCTTTTGATGGTAATACTTCCCTTGAATGAAAACCCTAGCTTTAATCCATACAGTTTTCTTGCCTCTAGCAAACCCTAAGGGCTTCCTTACACTTGATCCCCTTGGATTAATGATAAGAACCTTTGATTTCCCTTGGATTCTTGGATATGCAATGTATGGAATGTTCTAGAGACTTGGAGAGAAGTGGAGAAGTGTTAAAATGAAAATAATGAAGTGGGATCACATTTATAGACTTGAAAATAACTCAGCCCGTCGGGTGTTACATGGACACTTATACGGTCCATATAAGTGGCCGTGGTTCACCATCATTAAAATCATCTTCCTGCTGGGGGTTATACGGACCGTATAAAGTTATACAGACTGTATAAGTGGTCGTATAACTCTATTTCCCTGAAAGGGTTTCCGTCGTTTCGTTCGATCTCCAATCCTTATGGAACCTTCTTGACACTTGTATAATACTTCATTAACAATCTAAAGGACGTTATAACTCTTCTCCAAAACATCATTAAGTCATCATTAATTCGGTACTCGTAAATCTCTTCCGATGTATCACGTATACCTTGCCTCTCTTGGCAAACTTTCTTCTCTTACCTCGAATGTCTTTGAAATTTCAATTAGGGTCATCAAAGGCTATTTCTTACTTATTGAAACATCACATACTTTATGCCCTTCGTTAGTCTATTCACTGTGCATCAACAGAGAAGTTTTTTGAGGTGTAACATTCTTCCCCCCCCCCCCCCCCCTTAAGAATATTCGTTTTCGAATGTTAGGTTCTCGGGGATTCTATAAAAATTTCGCCAGAGTTTCCCCTATAACATGGCACTACCATCCTGTACAGCAACCGAAAATACACTGCCTCACAGGGCTACAACAACAATATCAATAACCATGACCACACACGACTAAGAAAACATCAAGAAAAGAGTTACATACCTGAGGATAATGGCGTCTCTGCCTGAGTCTCCTCTGAGGGTGAAAATAAATATGGGTACCGGAATTTCATGTCTTCTTCGGCTTCCCAAGTCATTTCCTCTCTATTACTATTCTTCTATAAAACTTTAACTGAAGCTACCTCTTTAGTTCTGAGCTTTCGTACTTTCCTATCTAAAATGGAAATGGGGGCTTCTTCATAAGACAATGGCTTTGTAACTTGAACATCATCTATTGGTACAATTCTAGAAGGGTCTCCAATGCACCTACGAAGTATCGATACATGAAAAACTGGGTCAACTGACTCCAAATCAGGAGGCAAATCTAATTTGTAACCCACTTTGCCTACCTTGCGTACGATTTCGTAAGGTCCAATATACCGGGAACTAAGCTTCCCCTTTTTGCCAAATCTCATTACGCCCTTCATCGGTGACACCTTTAAGAATACCCAATCTTTAACTTGGAACTCTAAGTCCCTTCGACGATTATCTGCATAGGACTTTTGACGACTTTGGGCTGCTAATAACTGATATTGTATGAGCTTAACTTTCTCTATGGCTTGTGTCACGACCCAACCGGAGGGCCGTTTGTACTTTGCCACTGAGTCTGGGCAGCAACCAATTGAGTAAGCAAATGAATGGCCTCTTTTACATCTTGGCCTGAAGCATCCGGTGGAGGAGCTGGAGGTGCTAGAGCTAGGGCTCCCTCACGCTCTTCATAAACAGGCACTGACTGGGAGGACTGAGATTGAGCTGCATTCTGGGACTCACTTTCTTCTACAACTGTTGGCGGTGCTCTTTCAGCCCGCTTTTCTACCACTGTCTTGCCCTTTTGGGCTGCCGTAGTCTTTCTCTTTACAGGCATCTCTGAAATACATAACACATGGTTAAGGAGAAGTAAGTTCTTATATCATAGCTCTATCGCACGATCTTATGAAGAAAGAAGGTCAATCGTTCCTAAAAATGCTCGCAGCCTCTCGTTTATAAGTGTGGCGCGCAACACACCTATAACCAAGACTCTACTGGACATGGCTCGTAGACACACCCTAGGACTGAACTGCTCTGATACCACTTTTTTCACGACCCAACCGGAGGGCCGCGACGGGCACCCGATGCTAACCCACCCTGGTACCTCTTAACATACTTTCACATTTTCCTCTAGGTGAGCCACATAGCTAAACCATACTTTCTATATTATTCATACTAATTCCATTGAACAACAATACATGTTTATATATATATATATATATATATATATATATATATATATATATATATATATAGCAATGCCCATAGCAATGTACATAAGCCGACGAGGCTAACAAAATGACATCCAAAATATAGGCCGACAAGGCCAAACATATCTAACCATATACACATGTCTACGAGCCTCTAAGGAGAGTATGTAATATCATATACGCGGGATAGGACCCCGCTATGCCCATAATTATGTACACAAAAGAATCAATACCAAAAGCTATAGTTCCGAATGAAATGGAGCTCCGCTATGCAGTCCCTGAGAAATATAGCTATGGATCAAGCCTGTCTCCCTGGCACCTGCGGGCATGACACAGCGTCCACAAACAAAAGGACGTCAGTACGAAGAATGTACTGAGTATGTAAAGCATGATCAATATCATTATAGAAGCATAATAAACAACATAAGAAATATCATAGGATGAGAGATGGTAGTATCGTCGTCATAAGCACTTACTTGTTGTTCATAAGGACTTTCCATTTCTAATGCGAGATTGTGTACATACATCCGTATCCGTATTCATATCTGTCCTCATTTACATTACGTAACCATAGTCGTATTAATATACATATTCATATTCACATTCATATCATATTCGTATTCATACTCATATCTATATCATATACATATCCATATCCATATCATATACATAGCATACCCGACCACGAAGGCTCGATGTTTCGCGTACCCGACCATCGCTAGGTTTGGTTATCATACATACCTGGCCCTACCAAGGCTCAGGGCTACACATACCTAGCCCTACCAAGGCTTCAGAGATGTCCGTACCCAACTGCAGTGGTGCGTGCGAATCGTCATATATATATATATATATATATATATATATATATATATATAAATATATTCTACCCGGCCATATAAGCTCGGAGTTTGATAATAGCCATACATAGGCACATATACGTAAAAGCTCATAGGCATCTTTAGCATCATTACTATTGTCATCGTCATCATAAGCATCATTACCATTATCTTCGTCATTATTATCGTCATTACCATTATCGCCGTTCATTACATCTATCCTTATAGGATTATTCGTCATATGAGGAATTTAGTACAATCGTAATATATCAAGAATCATGAGCTTAGTAGCTTTTGAAGATAGCATCATATGGAGGACAACATAGGCTTATAGAAGATTAGATATTTGGCCAAAGAACCCTGCCTTATGAAAAAAGGGTTAGCCTTACATACCTTTCCGTTCAACTATTCTATCACTTGCACGTTCTCCTTCAATGCTCACGTTTCTACCTTCATTAGAGTTATACTATCATTAGAAAATCGATAGCTAGCATACATGACTAAAGCTAGAGAAAATTGGATAGCATCTCCTTTATTTATACGACTTCCTCCATCTCATACATCAACTCCCAAATGTGAATAATACATTCACAATACCATAACAATAGTCTTTATTCATCCACATTATCCATATTCCTCAATTCACTTCCAATCAGCCATATCCATGGTCGTAACACACGATTACATTCATTCATATACAATGTCTATCCCATGTTATTAGCATCATTTATAACATAACCATATCACAACACATCAAGAATCATGACTCAATTCAAGCTATTACTCAAAAAGACGCTATTCCCACATTCATGACCCATTTTTCTATATCCTTCTACAATCCAAGTGTTTCAACTTTAAAATACCTTAAACAACATGGAAATATCATAAATCTTACCTTAGATGGTGTAGGAATGAACATTGGGTGGAAACTCCCCACTTGAGCAAAACCCTAGTTTCACCTTCACTTGGATTCCTTGCTTTGGATGAACTTTAATGGGTTTCTTACACTTGATTCACTTAATTGATGTATTTGATCACTAATATCTCTTGAATCCTTGTGGGAGAAGTGTAGAGAGATGTTTTAGAGAGAAGGGGAGTGAAGGGAAATGAAATGAAATAACACTTGGTCCCTTTTTCATAACGTGAAAATCTAATCTGTCAGGAAATTATACAGACACTTATACGGTCCGTATAAACTCATACCATCCATATAAGTGACTGTGAAATCGCCCCTTAACCACTCGATTCTATGCCCATTATACGGCATATTATACGGGCCGTATAATTTTATACGATCCGTATAAGTGACCGTAAAATCACCTCTTCAATCATCTCGCCTCTGTGACCATTATACGACACATTATACGGGCCGTATAACTTTATACGGTCTGTATAAGTGACCGTATAATCTCACCAGTGAGGGACTTCTGTTACACCCCGAAAAATTTTGCGTTACCAAGACTGTCGACGGCTTAGTATGAGCTCAAGGGAGAGCAAAGTTATACAAGGATTAGGGATGAAGATTATATTATCTGAGTATAAGAATATATATATGACATTTGGAGATCGTATGGGGTAAATCAGTTAACAAGTTAGTTGATGATAGCCCTCGTAACCAAGAGTTAAGGTGGGGCCCATATGTCGGGATTTTATAAAGGACATATGAAGAGATATATGAGTAGTACATGTGATGTTGAGCAAGTCCTAAGAAGAACCCTTAAGCCAAATATGGGCATAAGCCCTCCAAAAGGATGATTTAAAGATACGTTTTCGGATGACCTGACTTGGAGGGGCCAAAACGCTATTATACATTTGGAATTTGGAAAAACACAAATAATGAAATTTTTAGATAATTTAAAGATCTTTCCAACCGTAGGTCGTGGGCCCTTACACCATATCGGGATCAAAATGTATGGTCATTTTAAGAACAAGACCTTAAGCTCCCAAAATGGCTCCGCGGGCCCCACATGAGGAGGTCGGTGAAACCGACTTAGGAGGGGTATAAATACCCCCATCAACCTCATTTTTTCAGCATAATAACATTCCAAAATGTCCTAGAAAATTCTCCACACCTCCCCCAAACATTATAGTCCGATAAATCAAGAATTTGACAAGATTACGCCAAACTAGTCCGTGAAAGGTGATTGTTCTTGCTTCTACTTAAGCTTGGTGTTGGAAAAGGTTGATGTGGCTGAGTTTTTTCAAGTATAAGGTATGTTATTCATCCTATCTCTTATGTTGAATTTATTTGAAGGTCTAGCAAGCCTTAAAAGTGGAAATAATTATGGAGGAAAGGTCATAAAGTGTTGTGTTGTAGTTGTTGTGTTTATGGGATATTTTGAACATGTTGTGGCCGTGTGGATGAGCTGATTTATATGTTTAAATATGGTATCTAATGTTTTTAGTGTGTTGATGAGGTTATACTTCTCGATTGGGACGAAAGGAAGTGCATATTGTTGTTGTATGTTGAAAAACATCGTGTGGGATGTTTATGGAATATAATGGTATGAATAATAGTATTGTGATGTTGGTATTCTTATTGTTGTTGATTGGTTGTTGAATTGTAATTTTGGGCTAGGCATATAAACAGGGGAGATGGTGCCCGATTTTCGGCAGAATATGGAATAGTTTGATTTGAAACCGGGAACAAGTGTGCAATAAAGAGTCTAACGTTAGTATAACTCCTCTTAAATGTAGACTTGCGAGCTTGCACGAATAAGCGTAGCTAATTGGAGGTCGGACAGGTATGTTAAGGCTCGTCCCTTTCTTTCAAGGCATGATTCCTATGATTCTAATTCCATAAATGTGTTCATAGCCTCCTTATTTCCAAAAGTTGGATGTTCATGATTCCAAGGCATAACCCCTTCCTAATAGTTCATGAATGTTTTCCAAAATGTTCGTATTTCTTAAACCAGAGGTTTATGACTCCGTAAGCTTTTATGACAACAACGATGGATATGTTTTACAATGACAACGATGATGTCAAGGGTGAGAATATTTCTATGATGAGAATGATTTCATGTTTAAAGGCTCCAAGTTTATGATTTCAATGATGATATAAGAATGTTGAACTATTTCTTGATGTCTCAATTTTATTCATGGATGATGACTATTCTTTTTAAGATTCCAAAAGTATATGAATTGATGCCTTATGAGATTTATGATCTTATTCTATGTTTTCTCTTAATGCTATTCTTCATTGATAGTCTCACCTTATAATAATTGTTCCTTCAAGGTGAGACAAAGCGACGATGATTATTCCATAACATAATCGGAGGTTACCGACCTTACGTCACTCCGATGTACTTATGGCTTTTACTTGGCTCTCATGCATGCTTTATATAATTATATATGTATTTTCTCACACCGCGCCACGCTATAGTCGGCCGGGCAGGCACGTAGATGTGCACACCACTACAGTGGGCATGTTATGATATTGCCCCGGACGCGGGAGGCCTGGACGCAAGCTAATGATGATAACACCGAGCCTTAATGGCCGGGCATGGTACTATGTATATGTATAAAATGTTTTTTTAAAAAGGTTAAGCACGCATGGCATCCGCCTTACGAGGCATTCAGATGTACAGATTATCTCTCTTATTCCTCGTTACTTTTCATATCTATGTTATGTTGTTACTTATGCCTTACATACTCAGTACATTATTCGTACTGACGTCCCTTCTTGTGGACGCTGCGTTTCATGCCACACAGGTGTATACAGATGAGTAGAGGATATTGCTAGAAGATGTTCCAGCTGGATTGGCGAGCTCCATTTCTTTCCGGAGTGTTGCCGAGTCAGAGTATCTATGTTATGGTATATTGATTTATGTTAGAGACTTTGCAGACAGAGTCATGTATACAGTATTCCAGTCTTGTAAGCGACTATTTAAGCCCATGTATCATTATGCATTACTTTACAGATTCATATGATTACAGATTTTATTTGATTCGAGAAAGACGAAAAAAATGTTTTCGAAAAGCTATGTCATTTCATGACTTCAGAGTCCTGTGAGATTATGAGTATAACGAGAACCAGCGGGTTCGCTCGTCTTTAAGTAAGGTTCGGGTGCCCATCATGCCCTATCAGGATTGGGGTGTGACAGCTTCCTGTGACAATTCTGCGGACCATTATACGGACCATATAATCGGCCGTGGAACCCATCTTTTCTCTGATCTTGTTCTTGTCACTTGGTGTGATCTCCAATCCTTATGGAATATTCTTGATACTTGTTTAACACCTCATTAACAATCTAAGGGACATTATAACTCTTCTCCAAAGCATCATTAAATCATCATTAACTCGTTACTCATAATTCCTTTTCGATACCTATCGTATGCCTTGCCTTCTCTTGGCAAACTTTCTTCTCTTATCTCGAATGCCTTTGAAATCTTAATTAGGGTTATCAAACGTCATTGCTTACTTATTGAAATACTGTATACTCGTGCTCTTCATTAGTCTATTCATTACGCATCAACGAAAATTTTTCCAAGGTGTAACATTCTTCCCCCCTTAAGAACATTCGTCCTCGAATGTTAGGTTCTCAGGGATTCTATAAATATTTCGCTAGCGTTTCCCCTGTAATATGGCACTACCATCCTGCCACAATAACCCATAATAACAATGCCTCACAGGGCCACAACATAATAGCAATAGAATTTGGCCACACATGACCCAAATGCATAAAAGAAAACATACATACCTTATGATCTTGATGTCTCGTCTTGGATTTCTTCTAGGGGCTAAAATAAGTGTGGGTACTTGGATCTCATATTTCCTTCCGCTTCCCATGTCATCTCTTCTCGGTTATTGTTTCTCCACAAAACCTTAACTGAGGCCCCTTCTTTATTTCTAAGCCTCCGTACTTGCCTATCTAATATGGCAATGGGTACCTCTTCATAAGTCAACTTTCCTGTCACTTGAACATCATTTACGGGCGCGATCCTACTAGGATCTTCAACATATTTACGAAGCATCGAGACATGGAAAACTGGGTGAACTGACTCCAAATCAGGAGGTAGATCTAATTCATAGGCCACTTTGCCTACCTTGCGCACAATCTCATAAGGCCCAATGTACTAAGGACTAATTTTCCCCTTTTTGCCAAATCTCATTACACCCTTCATTGGTGACACTTTTAAGAATACCAAATCTTTCACTTGGAACTCTAAGTCCCTTCGACGATTATCAGCATAGGACTTTTGACGACTTTGGGCTGCTAATAACCGATGTTGTATGAGCTTAACTTTCTCTATGGCTTGCTAGACCAAGTCTTGCCCTATCAATTTAGTCTCTCCTAGCTCGAACCACCCAATTGGGGATCTACACTTTCGCCTATATAAAGCCTCATACGGTGCCATTTCAATGCTAGAATGATAACTATTGTTGTAAGCAAATTCAATGAGTGGTAAGTGATCATCCCAATTACCTCCAAAATCGATCATACACGCCCATAACATATCCTCAAGAGTCTGAATGGTACGTTCAGCTTGTCCATCAGTTTGCGGGTGAAATGTCGTGCTAAGGCTCACTTGAGTCCCCTAACCCTCTTGGAAGCACTTCCAAAAATTTGCTGTAAACTGATTTCCTCTAGTAGAGATAATAGATGTTGGGACACTATGGAATCGCACTATCTCTTTAACATAAAGCTTCGCATAATATTCTGCCACATATGTAGTTCTGACTGGTAAGAAATGAGCTGACTTCGTGAGTCTATCCACAATCACCCATATAGAATCATACTTACGTCGAGAACGGGGTAGGCCTGTAATGAAATCCATGTTAATTACTTCCCACTTCTAAGTTGGAATTTCTATAGCTTGCAACAATCCGCCCGAATTTTGGTGCTCGATTTTCACTTGTTTACAGTCGGGACATTGAGCTACGAATTCCGCTACATCTTTCTTCATCCCATTCCACCAATATATAGATTTAAGATCGTGGTACATTTTCATTGCTCCGAGGTGGACAGAATAACGGGAGCAATGGGCTTCTCTCAATATTTGATGGCATAAACCTGCCACATCAGGAACACATAATTTGCCTCGGCATCGAAGAACCCCGTCTCCTGCAATCTCAAATGATGACTTCTCCTTCTGAGGGAGTGTATCTCTGTAATGCATTAGCATGGGATCTTCGTATTGTCGCTTCTTCACTTTCACTACAAGTGACGAGACTGCTGAAGTCTGAATGGTAGTTCCCCTGCTACCTGATTCCAATACTCGAACTCCCAAACTAGCTAACTACTGGAGCTCATGAGCCATTTATCTTTTCTCGGGTCATACATCACACAAACTTCCCATGGATCTACGGCTAAGAGCATCAGCCAAAACATTTGCCTTTCCAGGGTGATATAGGATATCAACATCATATTCTTTTAGCAATTCCAACCATCGTCGTTGCACCAAATTCAACTCTTTATGCTTGAAGATATACTGAAAGCTCTTATGATTTATGTAAATATCCACATGGACACCATATAAATAATGTCTCAAGAACTATAATGCATGAATCACTGCAGCCAATTCTAGATCATGGGTTGGATAATTTTTCTCATGTTTCCGTAATTGCCTTGAAACATACGCAATCACCTTACCATGTTGCATCAACACACAGCCTAGCCCAATGCCTAAAGCATCACAATAAACAACATAACCTTCCAATCCCTCTGGAAGTGTCAGGACTGGGGCAGAAGTCAATCTATCTTTTAGCTCTTGGAAACTACGTTCACAAGCATCTGTCCATTGAAACTTTGCTGATTTCTGGGCCAGCTTTGTGAGTGGTGCAGAAATAGAAGAAAAACCTTCAACAAATCTCCTGTAATAACCTGCTAAACCCAGAAAGCTACGAACCACCGTAGGAGTTGTGGGCCTTGGCCAAGTCTTCACGGCCTCAATCTTTTAGCTATCTACCCGAATACCATCGGCTGCAACAATGTGTCCCAAAAATGTCACTGAGTTCAACCAAAACTCACACTTAGAAAATTTTGGCAAACAACTCTCGAGTTTGAAGAACTCTAAGGACAGTACGCAAATGATCCGCATGCTCTGCCTCGGATCTAGAATACACCAAGATATTATCGATGAATACAATCACAAATAGATCTCGGAAGGGTCTGAACACATTGTTCATCAAATCCATAAATACTGCTGGTGCATTAGTTGGTCCAAACGACATCACCCGGAATTCAAAATGGCCATATCTTGTTCTGAAAGCTGTCTTAGGGATATCTTTCTCCCTAACTCTCACTTGATGATACCCGGACCTCAAATCTATCTTGGAAAACCATTTGGCACCTTGTAATTGATCAAATAAGTCATCAACCCTCGGAAGAGGATATTTATTCTTAATCGTCACCTTATTCAATTGCCGATTGTCAATGCACATTCGCAAGGAGCCATTTTTCTTTCGGACAAACAATACGAGTGCTCCCCACGGGGATGAACTAGGCCTAATAAATCTTTTCTCAAGCAAGTCTTTCAATTGCTCCTTCAACTCTTTCAATTCTGCGGGAGCTATTCTATAAGGAGGAATAGATATAGGCTTGGTATCTGGCAACACATCGATAGTAAAATCAATCTCCCGCTCAGGAGGGAGGCCTGGAAGCTCTTCCGAGAACACATCCGGAAATTCATTCACTACAGGAACTGACTGAAGAGTCGGCGGTTCAGCTTCTACATCTTGAACCCGCACTAGATGATAAATGCATCCTTTTGTGATCATTTTTTTTGCCTTTAGATAGGAAATAAACCTACCTTTTGGTGATGCAATATTCCCTTTCCATTCTAAAACTGGTTCTCCCAGAAATCGAAAGCGAACCATTTTCATTCTACAATCAACATTGGCATAGCAAGAAGCCAACCAATCCATGCCCATAATAACATCAAAATCTACCATTTTTAACTCATGCAAGTCAATTATAGTACGACGATCACAAATCATAACTATGCAGTTTCTATATACTCGGCTAACTATTACCGATTCACCAACGGGTGTGGACACCTCAAAAGGTTTGATCGACTCCGGTTTGACTCTAAACCGACCCGCAATATATGAAGTAACATATGACAATGTGGAGCCTGGATCTATCAAAGCATATACATCATGAGAAAATACCGATAATATACCTGTGACCACATCACGAGAAGACTCAAGATCTTGGCGTCTAGCCAAAGCATAAACACGGTGCTGAGGACCGCTAGAACTGGGGACTCTCTCTCTGCCTCTACCATGGCCGACTGGCGCATGTGAACCTGGCCCCATAGGGCATATAGATGACGAAGATCCGGCTACCGATCCTGAAGGCTGGGTCCTACCTCTACCACCAACTGAGGGGCAATCACGCATAATATGGCCTGGCCGGCCACAAGAATAGCAAGCCTCTGAACCCAATCGGCACTGACCCCAATGTAACTTCCCACACTGGGAACATCGTGGTACGGGTGGCCTCGCCTGACCCGAATCACCTCTGAACTGAGATCCCGAAAAACTCTAACTCGGCCCGGAACGAGTGGATCTATCGAATCTCTTGCCTGAAAGCCGTGGAGGCGCACTAGTCATAGAATGGCCTGAATGCCTCGAAAACTGCTGTCTATGCCCGCCTCTCAACTCACTCATCGGATCCGAAGATCTAGCCTTCTTGCTATGTCCCCTATCATGCTCACGCTCACTCCTTTGTTGTTGTAGGCTTTCTTCTAAGTTTTGAGCATGAGCCTGAATGCGTGAAATATCCATATTGTCCTGGAGGGACGTAGTCAAGCACCTACCCATCAAATGTGGCCCTAGGACTTTCACAAATCGGTGCACTCGGTCACCCATATCCGCTACCATGGCCGAAGCATACCTAGCCAAAGAATTGAAGCGGAGACAATACTCTAAGGCACTCATGCTTCCTTGCCTTAAATTCAGGAACTTATCGGCTCTAGCTCGCCGAACCTTGGGGGGTAAATAATGTTGGAGGAAAGCATCTACAAATTCTTGCCATACCGGGGGAGGCACATTGGCTCCCCGTGAAGCCATCCAAACCGTGTACCAATGGATCGCGACATCCCTCAATCTATAGGGCGCTAACTCCACCGATTCGGTGTCCGAAGCATGTATCAATCGAAGCGTCCTCAACATTCCATCAATAAAATTCTGAGGGTCCTCATTCGGCTTTGATCCTAAGAATTCTGGAGGGTTCAAGCTAATGAAATCACGGGCCCTTGCACTAACAGTCCTATCACCTTGCCTTGTACTTTGCCGTTGAGTCTGGGCAGCAACCAATTGAGTAAGCAAATGATTGGCCTCTTTTACATCTTGGCCTGAAGCATTCGGTGGAGGAGCCGGAGGTGCTGAGCTGGGGTTGAGGCTCCCTCACGCTCCTCAGAAACAGGCACTGACTAGGAGGACTGAGATTGAGCCGCATTCTGGGACTCACTTTCTTCTACAACTGTTGGCGGTGCTCTTTCAGCCCGCTTTTCTGCCACTGTCTTGCCCTTTTGGGCTGCCGTAGCCTTTCTCTTTACAGGCATCTCTGAAATACATAACACATGGTTAAGGAGAAGGAAGTTCTTATATCATAGCTCTATCACACGATCTTATGAAGAAAGAAGGTCAATCGTTCCTAAAAAATGCCCGCAGCCTCTCGTTTATAAGTGTGGCGCGCAACACACCTATAACCAAGACTCTACTGGACATGGCTCATAGACACACCCTAGGACTGAACTGCTCTGATATCACTTTTGTCACGACCCAACCGTAGGGCCGCGACGGGCACCCTGTGCTAACCCACCCTGGCACCTCTTAACATACTTTCACATTTACCTCTAGGTGAGCCACATAGCTAAACCATACTTTCTATCCATTATTTATACTAATTCCATTGAACAACAATACATGTTTATATATATATCACCATTTATAGCAATGCCCATAGCAATGTACATAAGCCGACGAGGCTAACAAAATGACATCCAAAGTATAGGCCGACAAGGCCAAACATATCTAACCATATACACATATCTACGAGCCTCTAAGGAGAGTATGTAATATCATATAGGCGGGATAGGACCCCGCTATGCCCATAATTATGTACACAAAAGAATCAATACCAAAAGCTATAGTTCCGAATGAAATGGAGCTCCGCTATGCAGTCCTTGAGAAATATAGCTATGGATCAAGCCTGTCTCCCTGGCCACCTGCGGGCATGACGCAGCGTCCACAAACAAAAGGACGTCAGTACGAAGAATGTACTGAGTATGTAAAGCATGATCAATATTATTATAGAAGCATAATAAACAACATAAGAAATAGCATAGGATGAGAGATGGTAGTATCGTCGTCATAAGCACTTACTTGCTTTTCATAAGGACTTTCCATTTCTAATGCGAGATTGTGTATATACATCCGTATCCGTATTCATATCTGTACTCATTTACATTCCGTAACCATAGTCATATTTATATACATATTCATATTCACATTCATATCATATTCGTATTCATACTCATATCTATATCATATACATATCCATATCATATACATAGCATTTACATAGAATACCCAACCACGAAGGTTCGGTGTTTCACGTACCCGACCATGGCTAGGTTCGGTTATCATACATACCTGGCCCTACCAAGGCTCAGGGTTACACATACCTGGCCCTACCAAGGCTTCAGGGATGTCCATACCCAACCAAGGCTTCATGAATCATGAGCTTGGTAGCTTTTGAAGATAGTATCATTTGGAGAACAACATAGGCTTATAGAAGATTAGATATTTTGCCAAAGAACCATGCCTTATGAAAAAAGGGTTAGCCTTACATACCTTTCCGTTCAACTATTCTATCACTTGCATGTTCTCCTTCAATGCTCACGTTTTCCTTCAATGCTCATGTTTCTACCTTCATTAGAGTTATACTATCATTAGAAAATCAATAGCTAGCATAAATGACTAAAGCTAGAGAAAATTGGATAGCATCTCCTTTATTTATACGACTTCCTCCATCTCATACATCAACTCGCATACGTCAATAATACATTCACAATACCATAACAATAGTTTTTATTCATCCACATTATCCATATTCCTCAATTCACTTCCAATCATCTATATCCATGGTCATAACACACGATTACATTCATTCATATACAATGTCTATACTATGTTATTAGCATCATTTATGACATAACCATATCACAACACATCAAGAATCATGACTCAATTCAAGCTATTACTCAAAAAGACGCTATTCCCACATTCATGACCTATTTTTCTATATCCTTCTACAATCCAAGTGTTTCAACTTTCAAATACCTTAAACAACATGGAAATATCATAAATATTACCTTAGATAGTGTAGGAATGAACATTGGGTGGAAACTCCCCACTTGAGCAAAACCCTAGTTTCACCTTCACTTGGATTCCTTGCCTTGGATGAACTTTAATGGGTTTCTTACACTTGATTCACTTAGTTGATGTATTTGATCACTAATATCTCTTGAGTCCTTGTGGGAGAAGTGTAGAGAGATGTTTTAGAGAGAAGGGGAGTGAAGGGAAATGAAATGAAATAAGACTTGGTCCCTTTTTAATAACGTGAAAATTTGATCTGTCGGGAAATTATACGGACACTTATACGGTCCGTATAAACTTATACCGTCCGTATAAGTGACCGTGAAATCGCCCCTTAACCACTTGATTCTATGCCCATTATATGGCACATTATACGGGCCATATAATTTTATACGGTTCGTATAAGTGACCGTAAAATCACCTCTTCAATCATCTCGCCTCTGTGACCATTATACGGCACATTATACAGGCCGTATAACTTTATACGGTCCGTATAAGTGACCGTATAATCTCACCAGTGAGGGACTTCACTGTGACAATTCTGCGGACCATTATACGGACCGTATAATCGGCCGTGGAACCCATCTTTTCTCTGATCTTGTTCTTGTCACTTGGTGTGATCTCCAACCCTTATGGAATGTTCTTGATACTTGTTTAACACCTCATTAACAATCTAAGGGACGTTATAACTCTTATCCAAAGCATCATTAAATCATCATTAACTTGTTTATCATATTTCCTTTTCGATACGTATCGTATGCCTTGCCTTCTCTTGGCAAACGTTCTTCTATTATCTCGAATGCCTTTGAAATCTTAATTAGGGTCATCAAACGTCATTCCTTACTTATTGAAATACCGTATACTCTTGCTCTTCGTTAGTCTATTCACTACGCATCAAGGAAAAATTTTCTGAGGTGTAACAGCTTGTTGGACCAAGTCTGGCCCTATCAATTTAGTTTCTCCTACTTCAAACCACCCAATTGGGGATCTACATTTTCGCCCATATAAAGCCTCATACGGTGCTATTTGGATGCTAGAATGATAACTATTGTTATAAGCAAATTCGATAAGTGGTAAGTGATCGTCCCAATTACCTCCAAAATCAATCATATATGACCGTGGCATATCCTCGAGAATCTGAATGGTACGTTCAGCTTATCCGTCAGTCTGCCGATGAAATGCTGTGCTAAGGCTCACATGCGTCTCCGAACCCTCTTGGAAGGATTTCCAAAAATTGGCTGTAAACGGAGTTCCCCTATCAGATACTGGGACACCGTGAAGTCGCACTATCTCTTTAACATAAAGCTTTGCATAATCTTCTGCCACATATGTAGTTCTGACTGGTAAGAAATGAGCTGACTTCGTAAGTCTATCCACAATAACCCATATAGAATCATACTTACGTCGGGAACGGGGTAAGCCTGTAATGAAGTCCATGTTAATTACTTCCCATTTCCAAGTTGGAATTTCTATAGCTTGCAACAACCCGCCCGACTTTTGATGCTCAATTTTCACTTGCTGATAATTGGGACATTGGGCTACAAATTCTGCTATATCCTTTTTCATCCCATTCCACCAATATATATATTTAAGATCATGATACACTTTCGTTGCTCCGGGGTGGACAGAATAACGGGAACAATGGGCTTCTCTCAATATTTGGTGGCGTAATCCTGCCACATCCGGAACACATAATCTGCCTCGGCATCGGAGAACTCCATCTCCTGAGACCACAAATTATGACTTCTCCTTCTGAGAGAGTGTATCTCTGTAAAGAATTAGTTTGGGATCTTCGTATTGTCGCTCCTTCACTGCCACTACTAGCGACGAGACTGCTGAGTTCTGAATGGTAGCTCCCATGCTACCTGAGTCCACTACTCGAACTCCTAGGCTAGCTAACTGCTGGAGCTCACGAGCCATTTCTCTTTTCTCTGGCCGAACATAACACAAACTTCCCATGGATCTATGGTAAGAGCATCAGCCACAACGTTTGCCTTTCCGAGATGATACAGGATGTCAACATCATAATCTTTTAGCAATTCCAACCATCGTCGTTGTCGCAAATTCAACTCTTTCTTCTTGAAGATATACTGAAGGCTCTTATGATCTGTATAAATATCCATATGGACACCATACAAGTAATGTCACCACATCTTTAATGCATGAATCACTGCAGCCAATTCAAGGTCATGGGTTGGATAATTTCTCTCATGTTTCCGCAATTGCCTTGAAGCATACGCAATCACCTTAACATGTTGCATCAACACACAGCCTAGCCTAATGCCTGAAGCATCACAATAAATAACATAACCTTCCAATCCCTCTGGAAGTGTCAGGACTGGGGAAGAAGTTAATATATCCATTAGCTCTTGGAAACTATGTTCACAAGCATCCGTCCATTAAAACCTAGCTGATTTCTGGGTCAACTTTGTGAGTGGTGCTGAAATAGAACAAAAACCTTCTACAAATCTCTTGTAATAACCTGCTATGCCCAGAAAGCTACAAACCTCCGTAGGAGTCGTGGGCTTCGGCCAAGTCTTCACGGCCTCAATCTTTTGACTATCTACCCGAATACCATCGGCTGAAACATTGTTCCCCAAAAATGTCACTGAGTTTAACCAAAATTCACACTTAGAAAATTTGGCGAATAAGTTAGTGCCGAGGAACGTATGGCCCGATCCATATAAGTTAGTGCCGAGGAACGTATAGCTCGATCCTTATAAGTTAGTACCGAGGAATGTACGGCCCGATCCATATAAGTTAGTGCCGAGGAACGTACGGCCCGATCCATATATATCATATTCATATACATAATGTAAATAACAAGCAAGAAAGCTCATATGAAAGCTAC